>NC_039269.1:1972724-2272724 GCF_003368295.1 Carassius auratus | reverse complement strand
AAATGAAACCCTAACCCTAACCCTATTATATTCATTCATTACACACAGACTAATATTTATTTCTTTTAATTTTGATGATTATTACTGACAACTAAGGAAAATCCCAAATTCAGTATCTCAGAAAATTAGAATATTGTGAAAAGGTTCAATATTGAAGACACCTGGTGCCACACTCTAATCAGCTAATTAACTTTAAGCAGCTGCAAAGGCCTTTAAATGGTCTCTCAGTCTAGTTCTGTAGGCTACACAATCATGGGGAAGACTGCTGACTTGACAGTTGTCCAAAAGACCACCATTGACACCTTGCACAAGGAGGCAAGACAAAAAAAGGTCATTGCAAAAGAGGCTGGCTGTTCACAGAGCTCTGTGTCCAAGCACATTAATAGAGAGGCGAAGGGAAGGAAAAGAGGGATAAACGCACCCTGGAGAGGATTGTGAAACAAAACCCATTCAAAAATGTGGGGGAGATTCACAAAGAGTGGACTGCAGCTGGAGTCAGTGGTTCAATAACCACTACGCACAAACGTACGAAAGACATTGGTTTCAGCTATCACACTCCTTGTGTCAAGCCACTCTTGAACAACAGACAGCGTCAGAAGCGTCTTGCTTCAAAAAGGATTGGACTGCTACTGAGTGGTCCAAAGTTATGTTCTTTGATTAAAGTAAATTTAGCATTTCCTTTGGAAATCAGGGCCCCAGAGTCTGGAGGAAGAAAGGAGAGGCAATTCATGTTGCTTGAGGTCCGGTGTAAAGTTTCCACAATCAGTGATGGTATGGGGTGCCATATTATCTGCTGGTGTACGTCCAATGTGTTTTCTGAGGCCCAAGGTCAACGCAGCCGTATACCAGGTAATTTTAGAGCACTTCATGCTTCCTGCTTCTGACCAACTTTATGGAAAAGCAGATTTCATTTTCCAACAGGACTTGGCACCTGCACACAGTGCCAAAGCTTCCAGTACCTTACCTTCCAGAGCTAAGGACTATGGTATCCCTGTTCTTAATTGGCCAGCAAACTCCACCTGACCTTGGTGAAGAGGAAAATGCCGATATGCCAGACCCAACAATGCAGAAGAGCTGAAGGCCACTATCAGAGCAAGCTCTCAACACCTGAGCAGTGCCACAGACTGATCAACTCCATGCCACGCCGCATTGCTGCAGTAATTCAGGCAAAAGGAGCCCCAACTAAGTACTGAGTGCTGTACATGCTCATACTTCTCAGTTGGCCAAGATTTCAAAAAATCCTTTCTTTGTATTGGTGTTAAGTAATATTCTAATTTTCTGAGATACTGAATTTGGGATTTTCCTCAGTTGTCAGTTATAATCATCGAAATTAAAAGAGATAAAAAAATCTTTGAAATATCAGTCTGTTAGTAATGAATAACTATAATGTACAAGTTTCATTTTTTGAATGGAATTACCAGTAGTGAAATAAATCAACCTTTTGATGATATTCTAATTATATGACCAGCACCTGTATAACAAAATATGAATACTTTAACTTTTTCCATTATACTTGTATTAAGCACACAATTACAGTAAAACACTTAGCTAAACAAGCACTTCCTCTCATATTCTATTTTACATTTTTTTTGTATTTTACAGGATTAATGGGTTATAGATGTGACGCATGAGAAAATACTGTGATCGGAAATTAGCTGCCATTAATGAATTTTGTTCACTAGATGGCAGTGCACGTACATTGTTGTCCGTTCAACTATCGTTTACAAGATGACAATGTATTCTCCAGAAGAATAGTTGAAAATATTTTATTGACATATGAAAAGACATCGTGACATAATCAAAGTGCTTTTGTATCTTACAGATAATGGAAGCTTCAAAAATAAATAAAGATAATATAATAAACACACATTGTGCATATGTCCTCTTTCTGTCACTCTTTCCATCCCTCCCTCGCTCTCGGTCTCTCTGGATATAGACATAAAACAGGAGAGATCAGCTGATGCTGGGCAATGAATCTAGAATGCAAATTCTAGTTCACATAGACTATATTTATGCGTATCACAGTGCAGATATGATCTTATTCATATACAAGATACAATGTCCTAAATGTTAGCCTAAACTATTAAATCACAAAAATGATATCGCAAAAGCTAGACAAAACTGAGACAATTTTCTGTACATAATTAACAATTATGAAAATGAATAAACATTAGTATCTTTAAAATGATAAACATGCTAATGAAGTCAGTTTGTGATATTCTAATACAACTTCAAAAATATGTATCAACAAAGACAACAGCAAAGACAAGCATAAAACAACGATATGCTACGTAAAAGCACAAATATGACAGGTATATTTGTTTAAAAACACAAATAAATAACATGAATTTAATTGGCAACAGCAATAATTATCATACAAAATCCCCTGTTCTTTCAATTAAATTTTAGTGTGCAAGTTAAAAACAAGAAAAACAACACTAGCTAAATATTGGGCGACACAAAAACTAAAAATGATATGCTTTAGGAGTCTTGCAAGTCCCTCTGTGAATGATATGCAAGTGTGTTTCGCTATTTTGAGGGTGTTCAATCTACACTTAGTAGGCTGACAGAAGTGATACAGTGAGAAAGTGCTGGAAATCACGGTTGCTGTGCCTGAGCTCATGAGAATGAGCTCGTCTTTAAGATCATCAGTGTGCGTGTTTCTACATGTTGTAAGCCACATATATGGGGTCGAGCTGGTCGGCGAGGAAGCCGTCCCGTAGGTGCATGCGTTGCTTCTCTCCGCGAGAATTAATGGGAATTACGCCCGTGTCCACGACGACCACCACGCCAACAATCAAATAGTGTTCCTCTAGAACCACATTAGTTACCATGGGAACCAGATCTAGAGCTTCCTGCTCGGAACCGTCCAACTCCACCACCACCACTAAGAGATTCGTCCATGTGAACACGGCGCTGAACGAGAGAGAGAGAGAGAGAGAGAGAGGAAGTGTAATCTATGGAAATAAGTCAATACAAAACAGCTGTGCAAGCTCCATTTCACACGTTTGCGCAATGCAACATCGCTAGGCATTAGCATAAACTCTTGATCTGCAGTCAGTTTTCTCTCTCAGGTCAACTACTCCATTGTCAGCAACATTATGAAGAGAAACTTTGCTGAGCAGACAAGTTTAAGGATGGCTACCTGAATAATAACATTTCTGGTTTAAGCGCACAGACATCTGAAGGAAACATCTGCTTCCTTGAATACAGATGTTCGTTACTGCCAGTAAAAATACATGTTTATGTTCAATGTGAATGTTATGTTTTTTTTTTGTGTGTGCAGATCTCAGACTTATTATTCAGTTGTTATGAACAACAACACTTAGTTTTGACCATACCTTTGAATTACCTTTCAGTTATAAACTATTTTAATCATCATAAACAAGTATTCCTACACGGTTGCGCAAAAATATGAAATGTTTTGGGTTGTATTTCCAGCAACAAAAAAAAAAAAGTATATTTGATATGTATACACTACTGTTTAAAAGTTTGGGGTCTATGAGACTTTCTTTTAAAGAAATAAATACTTTTATTCAGCAAGGCTGAGCAAATAGTATTTGCATTATGCAACCTTGGTGAAAATTTTCACATGTTCACATTTTTGAACGGTATACTTTTATATATTTATATACTTTTATTTCAATATAAAATAAATCAGATGACATAGCTCCTACAACTAATTAGCATATTTACAGTACATAGTGTACTGTCCTCAGTGTGAATATGTGGCTGTGTGTGTGTGTGTGTGTGTGAGCTCACCACTCTGTGATATTCCGGTGTGCCCTGATGATGGACGTTTCAATGTCAATGGGATGGTATTTCATACCTCTCAGCTCCATGACTTCATCTAACGCTCCCACCACATAAAGGGCATCGTGCCTTTCTGAACACACACAAGTGAATCAACTCATGAAGCAAATCAATGCAACTATCTTTGTGACAAAAAGCACAGCATACAATGAACACACACCTCCACTTGCATCAGTGAGGTCGGTCCTGCGCAGGAACCCCAGGTATCCGGTTCTGGCCCACACAGTCTGAGTGTCTCCAAAGCTCAACCTGGCTCCGAAATGATCCGAACGCACATTTTCCTCTCCAAACACTGTGAAGTACCCACTGGCATTCTGTGGACTGTGGACCCAGATCTGCACTCATTTTAAAATAGAAACACAAGTGAGATGCTTGGTTATGAGAATATCTTTTTTGATCTATTATGAGAGAGTGCTTATTTCGGTCTAACCTCCCCTAAATGAGAGTCTCCGATTGGTCCCTTTGTCTCTGGGTTAGCGATGATGATGCGTACACCAGGTAAAATCTGTTAAAAAATGATTCAAAAATGAATGTGGCTTACATTTAATTTAAGAAAACAAATCTTTTTAAAAAACTAATTTAATTGCCTAATTTACCTTCCCAGATTCCATGAGAGCTAGACTGTGTGGAGATCCTCTTTCAACCAGTCTCACCCTACAAACACACACAGACACACACACACTTCAGAAAAGTGGCAAACCAGAAATAAATCATACAAATTTTGAAATGTATTATATAGTAGAAAACATTTTGAAAATGAATTGTTTTTTTAATATTTAGTTTCATCTTCTGAGGCAACTAAGGGCTTTCTTTTACAGACCATTTGTTAAAAGGTTTCAGGCACTATTTTGTACCCAATTTGTAGATTTTTGATTGGTAGCGTATCTGTTCTAATTCTTAGATGGAAATAGCGAAATACCTGATATGTTTGTGAAAGTGTGTGTGTGTGTGTGTGTGTCTTGCCTGTCATGTCTCAGTGCTCTCATGTCCACATAGACAGTCGTAGGATCCGGTCCTGATGTTCCCTGCACAAACATAAAAATCATCTTCTCTAAATGGCAGTCAAATTTACTTTGAAACATGAAGCATCATGCTTATCTGGCAGACGGTTACTCTCAAGGTGACTTGCATTAACAGTGAACAAAAATGTACAAAAGTATAGTGCATGGAGAGGATTCAATCATTCAGCAGAACTGGAGGGTAGAGGAACTATATTATAACCCTAGTGTGTGATACTGACAGCAAAAAACAATATTTTCTGGTATATGTCAATTATGATTATTAGGCCTGATTTAGGCCTGTCCCACATCTAAATATATGATTGTATTAACTGAGCTATGAAATGATGAGGATCAGTTAAAGTTCAGTCATACCTGCTCAGCAAGCTTCCCCAACCTATGAGGCTACATGAGGAGAGGAGAGGAAGATGTGATGTATAAATATTAAAGAAGTAAATGAAAAAACTCAATTGAGTGAGTTGAGTGAATTGAATGAACTACATGACTAGTAAAAGGAAAAAAAGAACACTGGGATGCAATTAGACTATGAAATCAGATGCGTGTCACTTTCTGGCCTATACTGACCTGTAGGCAGATGGCGAGATTGACCCTGCAGCCGAAGGCAGTGCTGACGGCACGCGGGTGCAGCCCCACGTCCTTAAAGAGCTTACAGAAGGACTGCGTCAGAGCAACACGGGGCCTCTCTTCAGCCACAACCACACACGAACGCACACGGGTCAGATCCATCCCACGGGCCTGATAGAGACACAAAAATACAGCGGTGAAATAGAAAGAAAATGTTATTTAACGAGACGCAGATTAAAATTCTGTGTGAGTGTGTGTGCGCATACCTTTAGAGAATCAGTGAGAGAGCTGAGAGATCTTGTGCAGAGCTCCATCACAGAGTACGAGCAGAACGTGTCTCGGACTTTAAACTGACTGACGGACTGCAGCCACAGAGCAGGATTCACCTCTAGATCCATGGGAGAGATCAGAACAGACTGCTGCCCTGCATATACGCTACACGCAAACACAAATAAACAAATAAAAATGCTGGCATCTTTGTGCGCATTTCAGGTGAGCGCATAGGTAGTCCGTACCTGCAGAGACACCACAGCACAAAGCCCAGGCCACAGTATGGGTCGAGACACACGGCCACCTCGCGAGAGGGATACAACTCACACTGCAGTTTAACAGAGCGACACAGGGCACTGGTTGCATTGTGAGACATCTTCAAAGGAAGAGAGAAAAACAGAAATTGAAATTACAACTTTATCAATCTGCAATCCATACATAAAAACATCAGTAACAATTATGAGGAGTCAAACCTTCACTCCAGCAAGCATTCCTGTAGTGGACACACTGAAGTCCAGATACGCCAGTGAGTCAGGGTCACATGGTTTATACAGCAGAGGACAACGCCTCTTTGGCAAGTCGTCTAATAAATACACACACACACTTCTGATGAGCATCTGACGGGGGTGATTCTGAACAAAGATGTTATGTCCCTGAAAGACTCACCTGTTTCCAGGATAGGAGGCCATGATTTAAAGTCCACAGCCACTGACGCATCTCTGGACTTCAGAAGTTTAGAGATTGCTTGGGTGGTCATAACACACACTGAACGACTCACCTGCACACACCAGCATGTTTATTCATGAAAAACGGTAATGTTTTAAAATCTCATTCTATAATGCATCACATTTACAATCATTGATATTTGATTTAACCCTATAAGGGCAGGAACCAATGCCAGACAGTACACTTGATTTAATCCTGACATGGAACAGTTGATTGCACCTTTAGACAAAAAAACAAAACAAAAATCAAAACCGGCATAAATATTTTTGTTGAGAATGCTACTTGATACATCAGGCTTATAATATAGGAGAATATAGGGCTTAAACTCGAGAACGAAAAATTCACCTCAATTTTATTCAGAGGCCAAAACTGAGCAAAAAACATCTCATTTATATTCAAAATATAGGATGAAATTCGGATGGCTTGTAATGTAGATCAGGGAGATCTTTACAACAGTATAACAAACTATTTCTATAATATTAATTTACATAAACATCAGTTATCACTCAATTTTTTCCAATAATATGTTTTAGTAATATAATATTTTAATGCTTAGTTATATGATCAAAGCTGAGTAGTTTTAACTGAGGTGGACAAAATATAATGCAATACAAAACAATGATGATGCTTTTGTCCAGTGTTCATCTTGAAATATTACAAATGATATAAAACTGATTCTTACATTTATTTTAGATTTTACAGCAAAAAAAAAAAAACATTTACCATGTCCTAAAGGGCGTTTTTAGAATTATAATAAAAGGACTTTTACTTGCTAAAAAAGCATAAACTGTTAATTTAGAAAATCATGATCAACAGGTTCATCAGCAAAGTTTGGATCATGTTGATAATATAGAGGCCATAAATTTGAGTATTACATATGATAAACTAGGGTTAACTATTAGGCACTTCTCTGATCATTTAAGCCATGTTAACTGTAGGTGTAGTGGACTTATTTTGAGTGTGTGTGTGTGTGTGTGTGTGTCTCCTCACCTCTAGGATCATTTTAACTGTAGGTAGTGTAGTGGAGATGTTCTGAGGGTGAGGTGGTCGTACAGTTATAGGAATACAGCCTGCATACAGACAGCCGAAAAAGGCGGCGATCAGATCTAAACCTGTAATGCAAACAAACACGAACATGAAATCTTTGTAAAACAATAACATGTGCACAGTGAAAAAAAGGTGGAATTCAGCGCACATTTCTTCATTCTCATTTGTTATGTATTTAATTGTAATGTGACAGGTTTAACTTAATGTTTTATTAAGCAAATTTGATGTTATGAGATTAAATTGGAGTAGGCGGCTTCTGAATGTGAATTACAGAACGCTGTAGCTGGTCTGACTTAATGAAATGCTACAATTAGCACCACAAAAAAAACAACTACAGATGGGATTTCTAGACTGAAACAGAACTCAGCATATTGCTGGTGTGAAGTATATTAACTAGTGCTCTGACAACAAAAAATTGTGATCATTTATTTACAGTTTAATTTGGCAGAAATGAAGGCAGAGATGTATTACTGCAGATTTATTGGTAAACTTTCAAATCTATTTAGTGCCTTTAGCTTTAAAATATCTTCATTTGGAAGCTTTTCTCAGCAAATACTGAAATGCAATTATTTGCAAATAATTTGATGTATTATTTTGCGCATTAAATTTAAGTTAACGCAAAGTGTGTGCTTACCTGGTGGATAAACTAATGCTACATGGTCTCCGTCTCGTAGCTGTCCTCTTTCATACAGTAAAGTGGCGATTTTCTCTGCTCTCTTGTGAAGCTGTAGACAAGTCAGAGAGCTTCCTATTGCCCCCTGAACAACAGAAACCACATTTATAAAAACATAATATGCATTGCTCCTTATTTTTGATAATATTATTAACACTCACTGCTGAAGGGAACTGAGGAAAGCAATAAATGTGTGTGTTACCCGTGAGTTAATGAGTGTGTAAAGTATGTGGTCAGGCGTTGTCTGAGCTCTCCACTGCAGCACCTCCGACAAAAACAGGAACTGGAATTCACATAAGAGAAAGAAAAATCAGTCCGAGCAAAAAAAGACACAAACACACTCACACATACAGCTGATGATTGCAATCTTCTCATTTTTGGGCAACGGGTTTTAAACACTTTTCTCAATTAGAAATCTGGTAAAATGGTTGGTGCATGTTGCATTCCTAAATGCACATTATAAACGACTCAAACACATAACACATGTAGAGATGAAGTCTGTGTGAGGCATCATTTACTGTGAACTGAGCCCCAATAAGACACTTAAAAAACACTGAATCATGAGGTGCTCACATAAAAATGAACACAGTGCCGCACTTCCCTCCAAAACATGGAGCACTTATTATTCATTAAATTAAATTGCAGCCTTTCATTTCACAATATCAATCTTGCTGTGATCAGTTGTTCAGCACTAAAATATCCTAGTCTCTGAATTCACCTGCTCATTCTCCTCCATGTGACTCAGATCTCGTCCGCTGGCCTGAGCCATTCGCTTTCCTGCAACGAGATTCCCCACCATCACAGAGGCAGGACCCACCTCTGCAACAAACACACACAACATTTACACGTTTTCTATGTAACACAAACACATTATGCTCTATAACACATACACACAAAGGCTTATGTACCGGGTTGTTTCTGTCTTGGTTTGGGCAGGTTGGTGATGCAGGAGTGAGGGCACATGAGGATGCTGCAGGGGTGTAGCGCCCCCTCCAGGAACAGCTGTTTGGTCTCAGACAGGTGGATTCCACCCAGAGGGGTTTTGGGGAGGGTGTTGGCAGGAACCAATGCCAGACAGTACACTCCCACCTGATGAATCCCATCTATAGCCTAAACACACACACACACACAGACACACACACACACAAGTTTGTACAAAGAACTCTTTATTGTTAATTCAATTAATTATTGATAACCTTATTCATATAATCAACACACTGAAAAGACCAGAGGTGTGACTTTAGGGCCTTCTGTAAATAAACACAACTGAAGCCAAAATGGCTTCACTTGAAAAGAGTTCAAAAAGAGTTTCACTTGAAATAAATATATTTCTAAACAAAAAATGTACACTAATGTTCTAAGGTTTAGGTAAAATACAGAAAAAAACTGTATTATGAATTATTACATTTTGTATTAATACCATTTAAAATACCTGATTTCTATTTGAATACATTTTAAAGATGTCATTTATTCCTGTGATGTCAAGGCACACACCATTTGATAATTCAGAAATGATTCTAATATGCATATTTGATAATATGCATATCAAGAAACATATTTTCACTATCAATGTTGAAAAGAACTATGCTGCTTAACATTTTCATGGAAACCGTGAAAATTGAATTATTAGAAAGTTCAAAAGAAGAGCACTGATTTCTTTATTTTCACATTTGATCAATTTAATGTATCCTTCCTGAATAAAAGAGTGAACTTCTATAAAATTAAAATTGTACTGACCTTAAAACTATTGAAAGAGGAGTGTACATTTAAATACTTAAAGATATTTTGTACAATAACAAAACTAGAATCCATGAATGCTAATCATTAAATTACTTTTTAAAGTCATTTATTTCATTCAGATGTTAACCATCCCAATTATAGAACACAAATATCTCTTATTTTAAACCTATAATTTTATTTTGTAGAAAGAATATGACCAGACGCAATAAATCAGCCAAGAAATTTCTGTTTTTTTCCTTATGAGTGATGCCACAACAATAAGACCTGTTGCCGCTCACTTGCTTTCTATTTTTATCATGTCGTGGTAGGTTGCCACACCCACAGTGAAATCTCAGTAGTGCAAAATCTTCACATAGATAATATACATTCAATTGAATCTGATATGTTTGGCTATCACTTTGTTGCTTAGTCCAGCAGTTTTGCTTTCAGCAAGGACAGGAAAAATGCTAACTTTGAGCCTGGTTATGTGTGTGTGTACCTGCAACACTCGGCTCATCCACTGGTAACTCTCTTCTTCAGTTGAATCGGGTCTCTGTTCTGCTACCAGCACAATCCTCTCATCATACAACACATTCACTGAGAACACCACTGTCCTATACAGAGCGAGCATTGAGAGAACCTCAGATGGATTGAAAAACAAGATTCTTTCTAGAGTAGTATTCTTAGGGTGACCATATGAGCCATTTTCCCAGGACGCGTCCTTGCCAGGATTTTTATATTGCCTAAAATATCCAGAATATGGCTGTTTGTGCTGTGCAGATCGATCATTGTATGACATTCATAAGCGCCATATAGAGCAGAGCAGACGGCTCCTTATGCATTAAAATCATTTATGTACCATACCTGCATGTTATTGGTCAAACAACTTTGGATGTTTTAGGCAATATAGAAATCCTGGCAAGGACGCGTCCTTGGAAAATGGCTCATATGGTCACCCTAAGTATTCTGGTCTTACTTTTAATACATACCTTCCTCTATAGATGAACTTCATGGGCTCCACAGCAAGAGCTGTAGCGATGATATCATCAGCATTGTGTTTCCGACCCCCGACCTGCATCAGTCCTTCCAGTGTACCAGAGATGAAGATCATCCCACCCGGACCCACGAACCCCAGCAGACCTGACCTCACAAATACACAGTCGCTGACCAATCCACCGTCACACGCCACTGGACACACCTGCACCACAGAGACATAAACTAAATGAATAAATGTAGAAACCAGGTAAAACCAGCTACAAATGCATTGTGAAAAAACAAAGTAATTTTTTTTACCATACTACAGTAAATCAAAAATGATTTACTCTGCTGTTCAAAACATTTTTTTAAAGTATCTTGCTCACCATAACCGCACAAAATGTTATATTTATATATAATAAAAATTTTTTTACTTTTTTTTTTTTTTACTTTTTTTGCATTTAGAATGTATAATACAGTAAAACAGTAATATTAGGAAATATTATTACACTTTAAAAAAAAAAAAAAAAAAAAAAAAACACTGAAAATATTTTTTAATTGCTCAAGAAAATGTTGCCAGAAACACTTCTTATTAGTGGAATTTGAGGAATAGAAACATCAAAAGAAAAATAATTATCTTGTAACATTGTAAAAGTCTTTACCGTCACTTTTGATCATTTTAATATGTCCTTGTTGAATAAAAGCATCAATTAAAAAAACTAAAACTTTTAAACAGCAGTGAATCTTAACATATTGCAGTTTGGTGTATATTCTGTATATATTGTATTTTCACACCTCAAATGTGTTCTTGCTCATTCCTGTAAGCCCATAATATGACGTTCCTGTGGCAACAGACGACACACAGATCTCTCCAATCTCATCGGTTTTACACAGTAGAGGAACACCCTCCAGTTTAACAACACACACCATTGCTGAAAGAGAAAGAGAAAAGTCAGTTTTACGAGAACCATAAAGTGGTTTGATGAGGTCTGTGGTCACATGAGGAAAACAGCGCTGAACTGCTCTAGGCTGGTTTACGACGTAGATGTTGGACCTCAATCAAGATGCTTTGGGGATGTTCATTCGTTCATGTTCTCGTAATTAATGTACCTCCTGGCATGGCCGTGCCCACATCCTGTAGAGTGAGGACGGACAGCTTCTCTCCGGTGTCCACTCGGATGACCCCGTGACTCAGATTCGTCATACTTAGGACCCCTCGGCCTGCTGGCTTAGAGCTGCCCTCCTGAGGCCTGACAGAAAACACATGCATACAAATAAATGAAAGAATAAACATGTCCATATGTGTTGCCAGAATATTATGTTACCATAGACACAATATTTCCCAGATTTAATAAACAATTTGGAATTGTGTGGTTTGGCTTCCTGGAGCTGCAAAAGCTCTGACAAAAGAGGTTTTATTGGCTGATGTGAATATTGCTTGGCATTCTCACAGTCCTTAATAAAAGTTATACAATTGTGTAGTTTCTACCACCAAAACCTTGCATCTGCACCCACAAAATCCCACTGAATGTGTCACCAAAAGAACACAAAACATAAAAGTATAAAACATGAGGAGACTCGTGGTATTTTATGAAGACTCGTTAAAAAGTTGGGGGTTGGTAAGATTTTTTAAATATTTTTTAATGTCTCTTGTGCACCACCGATGCTTCATTTATTTAGTAAAAAATACAGTAAAAATATTTTGAAATATTACAACAATTTAAAAGAACTGTTTTCTAGTTGAATGTATTTTAAAATGTGATTTATTCCTGAATTTTCAGCAGCCATTACTTCAGTGTCATGTGATCCTTCAGAAATCATTCTAAAATGCAGATTATTGGTGCTCAAGAAACATTTCTTCTTACTATTATTATTGTTTGAACGGTTGTGCTGCTTAATATTTATTACAGTTTTCACCTTTTTTTTCTCGATATTTGAGATCTCTACAGTCACACTTTATTTATTCCATTTTGCAATTTGGGAAAATCTGATTTAAGATTTATCAGCCTACAAATGGCACATATAAAAGTAAAGAGTGGTTGATAAATTTACACGTCGGTCAGGCAGCCTTTTTTGTTCATTTGGGCAATTCTTGGCCATGTGAACCAGACTCTATGGTGATATAGTGCAATATCCATCTGATAACACTTTTTAAACTTAGACCACACACAAACACAATTAAATGTATTTTAATGATTGATTAAGCAGTTTTCACTATATGATGTTAAAATCTGAGTCAGATGTATTTCTTAATAGTTTTGCATGTGTCTTTGTGCATGAATGTGCGTAGGCCTGGATATGTTGTTTGTGATGTGCAACCACAAAAGACAGAACCTCCCATTTTAATGAGTTTAAACTGAAAACAGACTCCTGAGCACAAGAATAATGTGTGCACAAAGAGAGTGTGAGTGTATTTATACCTCCTCACAGCTACAGTTAGTGCCTCGGGGGAGCCAGCACACGGGCATATGACCTCTGACCTCAAGCCCATGCTCTGAAACACATTCAGGAATGCGTCGCAGGAGGATATCGACCCTGGGAATGAAAGACAGAGAATTTACATCGGGGCTCAATTCACAAAGTAACACTCACAGGCTTTGAATCATCAGTAACACACACTCAAGGGGGTCTGATTCATCATTCACACACTCACAGGGATTTGATCCGTCAGCGACCAGCAGCATTCGCAGTGAGCTCATGTTGGTGTCACTCTGGTCTTTGTAGGCCATCAGAGCCCAGTGTAGATCCCTACTCTTCACACACGCCACCTTAGCTGCACACACATGGAAAAAAATGATTACTGAACAGAATGTGTAACACTGTGTGTGTTCTTGTTTTATACAGCAGATTTTGCTTCCGATTAGAGTGATAGGTGATCTTTGAACACGTAGGAGATGTGTACACCATCCAAAAAGCCAGGAGATCAAAAGTGTGTGTTTCTGTGTGTGTACCTTTGTATTGGCTGGCCTTCTGGATCCAGGACAGAGGATTCACCTTCATAAGTGCGTATGGAACACTGACCACATGTAACATATTCAACACACTCTATAGAGAGAGGAAAAAGAAGTGTTAAAAAAAAATCGAATAAATGACAAAATACAGTAAATTAAGTCATTTATATTACCGTTTGAACACTGTGCCAAAAGCCGATGCCTTTCTTAAAGTCTAACACATTCACCATAGTCTCAGCTGAAACACAAACAAACACAAACCACTTATGGCTTTGGAATGACAAGACACCATATTCTTTTCGATAAAAGTGATACCTTTAAGAATCTGAGTGAAAGTGTGATGTCTTGATATCTTACCCTCACTGTATCCGCAGGTATGTGTAAGTGTTTGGCAGTGTGTGAGCATCGCCATTCTTGTCACAGTTATTCCCAGCACACTCCCGTCCTTACAGGTCTTATACTGTCAATCAACCACAAAACACGACCACTCTCATCATGAATGCAAGGAGGTCAAAGAACTACGGTACAAGCTCCCCTGCATATATTAAGCAATCTTAAAATCTGCCAAATATATACAAATGAAAATAAATTATATAAAAATTCATTTTTATATATACATTATTGTTTGTTTGGGGTTGTCGAATCTTTTCTTGCTTTTGATAAAAAGTTTATGTTCACATTTATGTGAACAAAAATACTGATACAGTAAATAAATATTTTAACTATTTAAAATAACTACTATGTTAATATAAATATAATATATAGCCATCAATGTGTTCACTGTCACTTTTGATCAATTTAATGTGTCCACGCTGAATAAAAGTATTTCCTTATGAAAAAAAAAAAAAAAAAAAACGGAAAAAAAACCCAACAACTTCTGAACAGTATTGGATTATTAAAAAAAAATTATAATTAATTAATATTACTATTAAATAAATAATGATATATATAAAAAAAATCTAAATGAATTTCACACACAATTAAATTATCTGTTACCTCTATGTATGCTGTGTCATTGTTAGCATCTTTAATGAGAGGAAACCATTCTCGTGGGGGTTTAGATAAATGTTTGGAGTCAGTCAGCACCCAGAGCAACTTTGGCCAGCCTGAATACACACATATACACACAACACAAACATTTACAAACTGGATGAAACCACACATATATGTTTAACACACAACAATATTCCTTAGTGAAGACTCATGTGCAGGTGGTTCTAACAAACAAACCTTTAAACTGCATGACATCACCACTAGTACTCTTGGGAAGACCCTTATGACATGCGTCACTTGTTAATGCCACAGCAACTCCACAGCTACCCAACAGGAAACCAATTTGTTGACTCCCAGCATCCTTTGAGGTGAGAGAGCAGAAGGGCACACCTCAGGCAAATTTCTTCTTGTAAAATTGTTTGTAAAACTCTAAACGTTATTTTGGGTAACTATTCTTTTCATAATGACTAATTATTCAATCTTCTAAATATGTGCAGTCCTGCCTAGGCTGATGTGTTTTTGCTGGATTTCTTTTGCAGCAGAAAATACCTTCTTTGTAAGTGGTACTTCAATTGGAACAGGAACAACTTCAGCCAAAAGACAGCCATAAAACGCCACCATGAATGCTGCTGGGTCACTGTTGGGGTAAACCAATGCTACCTACAGTAAAACACACACACACAGTCATCGCTTTTTGAATATATGTCTGTATAGTGTACATTTATAGTATTTCTGTCTTTATAATAGGGATATGCACAACTGTTCAAAAGTTTGGGATCAGTCATTTTCTTTTAAATTATTCTGAATGAAGTCTTTTATGTTTACAAAGTCTGTATTTAGTACATCAAAAATACATTAAAAACTTTAATATTGTGAAATATTACAATTTAAATTTTACAATTACAATTTGTTTTTCTACAGACAAGGCTTAAGCCTAATCCCAGACTAAAGTGTAAATCTAAGATGTTTTAACCTAAAATTGCAAGAAATATTTCTTATTATTATCAATATTGAAAACAGATAATATTTTTGTGGAAACAACTTTTGGGGATTATTTGATGAACAGAAAATGTCACATTTTGTTCATTTTATTGCATCCTTGCTGTATAAGAGTACCCTTTTTTTAATTATTATTATTAAAAAGGAGATTTCAGAAAAATACATACGACCTAACAATTCATCCACAGTCTTACCCTGTCTCCAGGGTGAATGATTGGCTCTTGTTTGGATCCCAGTTTGTGGAGAAGGTTATAGGCCAACTTTAAACTCTTGGACCAGAGCTTGCCTACAAACATGGAAGCAAAGAGATATAAATTTGCACCCTAAACAAAGACAATAAATCAAATGAGTGGCTATGAATATATATGCATGTGTACCATATGTAAGTGTGTATGGTTGTTTGGCATTGCTGTGTGTAGTGGTCAGACAGGGAGCTTTGGGTGCAATGGCACCCCAGCGCAGAAGGGCTGCTTCCAGGGAGGCAGGGCAGTTCTTGAGTCCGTTGAGCTCCTCTCCTTGTATGGGGGTTGACTCCGCCCCCTCTGGGCGTGGCAGAGAAGGATCAGGCTGCTGCACTGCACGTCAAACGTTAAGAGAAGGTTAGCAATGAATTTGCATGTTGATGAGACCCATGTTCTATATCATCAGGATTCATACTATGTTAATTTCAAGGAATAGTTTCCCTAAAGATTCATCTTCCATGATATTCTGTCATCATTTACTCACTCTCATGACATCATAGATGTGAAAAAGACAAAACAAGGGTGAGTAAATGATGGCAGGATTTGGATTTTTGGTTGAACTATCCCTTTAAGCACTTCACCTCGATCTCTGCAAAAAAAGCTAGATCAAATTAACTTCTTTGTAGGGTGTGGAGCCTTTAATAGGAGAGTAATGAATTTCAAGACCTTTGACCTGCCATTAACTGTGAAAGTGTTTCTGAAGAAGTGTTTCTGAGAACTTGTGCAGGGTATTATATTCATTGACTTTTACTGTTAAAGTATATTCATCTTTGAAATAAAACAAGAAGATACAAAAAGAGGGGAAAATATTTTTACCTTCCAGAAGTTCTTCAAAATCCTCCACAAAGAACTCTCTCAGGGGTCTTCGCTTGGGTCGCTTCAGGGTGTTAACTAGCTGTTGGATCTTCGCCGACACACGGCTACTGACAGGCACACCTACACACATATATGCAATTTTACTACAAATAAAAAATTCTCACAGTGATAGTAAAAACCAGAAACAAATTTAAATTGAATAGTATTTCTTTGGTCATTTTAAATTAGTTGAGTTTCATGGACAATGAATAGCTTCCAATTATAATAGATGGCAAACATGAGCATTTTGGAATAAACACACATTTAAAAACAAAAACCTCACACACACACTCACCATCTCCTGTCTCCATCAGCTCAGCATTGCCATATTTGGGCGGGGGCCTGGCTATCATGGTGACCTGTGGGCGTTGAACAGAGATGGGGGCGGGGTCTGGCATGTAACTGGTGATGTCAGGTGGGGCCGACAGACTGTCTGCAGTACACAAACAAACACATTCACTCATCAGTATAGTAATATTTACCCCAATAAATGTGACTATTCATTATCAGTTATTCAGGAATGTGATGAAAGGTAAAATGAAAATGCATATCAAACAGTTCTGTCGAGGTAAACCTTTTAACTAAAAGCAAATGCAATTATTGACATTGATATATAATATGTTGATAAAATACACAAGTGAACCCAAATGCAAATATAGACACAGTAAAATTAACCCTTGTGTGCTTTTCATCTTAAAGGGACAGTACAACTTGAGAGTGAGTAAATCATGACAGCATGTTCATTTTGGGGTGAAATATTCCTTTTAATCTCAGACAAGTCTTTAGCTCCAAAAAAAACAAACCATGAAATACTGACCCTCAGAATCCAGAGACGACCAAGGGCGATCTGATTGGTAGTCACTGGAGTGCCTGACAACTATTCCATTCTCAGCAGAAACACCCATTTCTCTTAAGCCCCACCTTTTTAGAGACAGATGAGACATCGGACCAACTGAAGGGAGAAATTTAAAGAGAAATCAGAAAGCTAACCTATAGCAGTCATATTAGTAGTAAATTCATTAGTATATAACTATTTTTATTATGCTAGAAGCTGATTGGGTGGTTTGAGTTAAGCAAGCTAAACATTATAAGCTAATTGGCAGAAATTGGATGGGCACAAAAGAACTGATTGGCTGAACTAAGTTGAGCACAAAGATCTGTTTGGCTAAAGTTCATTGAGAATGAGAAGCCAACTGGCTGAATTGAAGTTTCATATGAAGTCAGGCGTGAGAAGCTGACTGGCTAAAATTGGCTGGGAAAATAGAAATGATAGGTTGAAGTGAGCTGGACATGAGGAGCTGATTGGCTGAAATTGTTTAGGCAAACATAACTGGCAAAGTGAATGCAAGGATCTGAGATGGAAAGCGATTTGCTAAAATTAGATGATCTTGATAAGGGAGGTTCAAAAAAGGCCCAAAAGAATTATAACATATGAACTGAATTAAATGTGAGAGGCTTGTTTTTCCTACACTTACAGTAATATTGAAAGCAAAATCTGAGTTGACTTACAGTGACCTAAAGACTAATTTATAACATGACAGTATCTGTGTTTATTCACTGCCTTGTGAATATTTGCACACGTTCTTACTGCCGTATGAGTGTATGTTAGTCTCTGCGAGTCGGGCTGCATTAGCAGAGCTGTTGCTGTGCGACGATGATGACGATGATGTTGAAGGTGAGCCATGGAGAGCTCTGCTGATCCAAGAGTCCACGCTGACACCTCCAGCCCTCCCCAGAGATCCCTCACCGTCAGAGCCAGAGGACGAGTCTGCAGAGACACAGAGAGAACAGTCACTCACACACTTACTCACTCGCTCTTACACACAAATATATGCACACACACACACACCAGGAGGGGTGTACGTGTCCATGGAGGTTTGACCGATCAGCGACTGCCTCTTAGATGGCAACAGCACAGCCATCTTTCTCTCGCTGTGTTGCTCCAGTGCAGCCTGAACAGCTTCTGAGTGAACATCTGAAAGAAAGAGACTGTTTTTATAACTGCATAAAGAGTGCAAAAAGCTTCTTATGTTTATGCATGTGTTTGTGTAGAATACAGTTCAGCAGAGTTGCTCTTTTTATAGCCTGTTCTGAGGTTTATTTAGGAAGAGGGTTTATTCAGTGGTTTGCTACATCTAAGCTCAATCACATGTTCTGAAAATACAGAACAATCTTCTTTAATGTATTTATTACAATAGATGCACAAAAAAAATAATCTTGAAAGACGGTAGTATTTTTAGTAATACATTTTACATAATACGTTTATATAATAAAAATACATGTACTTCAGTGACAGAAGTACATTTTTCATCAAGGGGCTATATTTGTTCCCTTAGACTGACTTCCAGGGGAATTTTTACATTTATAAAGGCATTGTTTCTAACCTGATTAAATGTATGTGTAATCTTTTATGTTGAATTCTTACATTTCAAATATTTTCAAAATGAATTTAAATTAATGAATTAAAACTGTATGCAGATGTAAATTGCATAAATAGTGTTATGATATGAATGTTTTAAATATAACATTTTGAATACAAATATATGAAATGATGAAAATAAAAATAAAAACACCAGTATGTGGTGGCAAGTCAATGGACCATTCATTCATGGATTTGTTCAAATTAGTGGTAGACAAATTATCGGCACCAATATTAATCATTTTTATGGTTATCGTATCTGTAATTTTCAAAAGTTTATTCTATATTTTTATATAGAATATAGATAAAATATAATAAGTTAATAATTTTATAATAAAAATAAAATATTTTTTGTCAAAGTCCTTGTTATTGTTAATTTTGAACTTAATTTTAAGTTTTACACCAGACATGTATATAAGTTAACGGTCCACTTGATCGGTAATAAGCCGTATCAGCCCTGAAAAACACATAGGTTGTGTATAGTTAAAATAACTGGTTCATTCAGGAATTAAATTTATGAAATTATGGCATAAACTACAAAGAACTTGAATTATGTCTCCTGGATATCATATTGTGTGTGTGTGTGTGTGTGTGTGTGTACCTGGTATTTATAACGTTATGGGGACCAAATGTCCCCACAAGAATAGTAATACCAGTAAATTTTGACCTAGTGGGGACATTTTTTAGGTCTCCATTAGGAAAACAAGTTTATAAATCATACAAAATGAGTTTTTTGGAAAATCTTATTTTTTGAAAGTTTTCTTTGAGAGGAGTTTGGGGCGATAGAAAATGCAGTTTGTATAGTACAAAAACCATTAGCTCGTGGAATGTGGAAACACAATGTGTGTTTGTGTGTGTGTGTTTGTGTAAATCTGTGCCCTTTATCTCACCTGACCGGTATCGTTCATCCCTTGTGCCAGTGGACCGTCGTCGTTGGTAGCGGGAGGATGAGGAAGATGATGAAGATGGTGTGACAGGGATGCGGCGCTCTGCCCCTGTGACAAACACAGTGGGACAAATGTAATCTTAACACAATAAAAAACATACACTGCTTGGTAAAATAGTGTGTGTGTGTGTGTGTGTGTGTGTGTGTGTTACCTGGTGTGTGAGGTAGGTAAGCTTGTAAAAGTTTGGATCTTTTCTTCTCGTAGCCCTTCTGGGTGATATCACCTAAAAAAAAATTTAATAAAAAAATAAAACTCCAATCATTGCAACTTTTCTTCAGACACTGCAATTCTACACGGATCAGGAAGCAGAGGCCAGTAAATTCAAGTTAGATAAACACTTCAGTAGATGATTCTTTAACATATAAAATAATGACTTTCATGTCCTGTATGTAAACTTTACTCCTACCAAACAGAACAATGTCACCGTAAAGATGTAAAGATGTCATGACACATGAGGAGGAATTATGGATGAGACACACGGATATGGAGCAACTAACGCATGAGTTAAAAGTGTGTTTAAAAGAAAATTTCACTGTCCTGCACTAATTAATATCAGAATTCACAGAAGTTAATTAATTCATTTTTGCATTTATTTTCGTTTTTATCCAAAGCGACTTACAGTGCATTCAGGCTATATATATATATTTTTTTTTACCAGTACCACAACCTTTTACGCTGCTAACACAATGCTTTACCACTGAACCACAGGAACACAGTGCAGTTGCACTGAATTACAACTGAAATCCCAGAATTGAACAGAATTAAAACAGCCATAAATATTAAATTAGCAACTTTACAGATGTAAATTATTATCATCATAATATTATCATATTTTTTATTAAATACTTGATTTTCAATTTACAGTGTAATTTTACAAGCAATATTATTAGTACTATTAGCAATATACATTTTAACACTTTCATCAACAACAACAACAATTATTATTATTATTATTATTATTATTA
Source organism: Carassius auratus (assembly GCF_003368295.1). Lineage (NCBI taxonomy): Eukaryota > Metazoa > Chordata > Actinopteri > Cypriniformes > Cyprinidae > Carassius > Carassius auratus. Next base: position 2,251,547 of record NC_039269.1, on the reverse strand, counting down.
AATCACAACCTTTAGGGCCAAATTGTGCAGCACTCCAAACAAGGACAACTGACCCGGAGTAAACACATTGCAATTACATTTTTCCCAGATTATGCAACTTTAAGAGACATATTTAGTTTACAGAGTATAAACAAAAAAAATTCAGACAGCAATCTAATCAAAATCTTAATAACACTGCATTATAATATAATCTCAGAAAATAACTGTCCCCAAAAAAATATTTTTTCAAACACACAGAAACACACACACACTCACACAGAATAAACAGCAGAAAACAGAATTACTTACAGGATGCTGTTCAAATTAATATTTTAAATCATTCCCAAATCTTTTCTAAATGATTTAGTGTTGACCTAGTGTGGCTGATGGATTCTAGTAAACAAACACAAGTCTAATCATGCTGCATGCCTGCATCCCAAAATAATATCACAAATGATATCCATGGCAACATAGGTGTGGTGGCCCCCTCAGAGACCCGCAGGAAATGAAGACATGGGGGCCTTTTTCTCATGAGACTCCCTCTCCATTATGAACAACAGAGGGAGAAAATAACTGAACTTTAAATACATTTCGGAATTCAACAAAAAAGATTTGATTGTACACACATGCACAGACCTGGAGGGGAAAACGTCACACCAAAAACTGGATTACTAGGTCGAGCTTTACATAACATACGTGCACATTCAAAGACAACATAACATATGCATATCCTGAAACCTGAGCAAACACACACACATACACATAATCAAATCCAAGATAACAAATGGATGTCCATAAGAGCTTCTGCACACACACACACACACACACACAAACACCAAACACAAGCTAAATGGCCACTTTATTAGATATGGCTGCTTGTCAATATAAACAGCCAAACATGTGGCTGTGAACCCCATTTAGAAAGCAAGCAGATATCATCGCAATGCTTTAGTGGCTTTCGTACTATCGGATCATTAGAATTGGCACGTTATGGCATGTGATCTGAGTAAATGAGCGTGGGAGGATTGTTGATGCAAGGTTTCTCAGAAACAGTCGACCCTGTGGGATTTACATGCTTGGGTTCACAGAGAACGCTGTATGAATTCAGCCAGATCTGTGAGAGAAAACACCTTGTTAAACAGAGCTCAGAGGAGCCAGCAGTACAGTTCACTTTACCGTTGTGGAAAAAGGTTTTTTTGAAATGCAGGTCAAAGCTCAAGCAATAAAGGTGAATGCAAGAAGAGCTTTTAAAAGACACCGAATCAATAAAACTGGCCAATAAAGATTAGTCTAAAACTCCTAAAAAATCATAAAAAAATAAAATGGCTGACTAAAGTTTGGAGTCACTGATTTTTTTAAAGAAATGAACATACTCGGCAATGATGCATTAAGTTGTAAAAAAATAATAATAATAAAGTGGGAAGTCGTGGCCTAGTGGTTAGAGAGTTTGACCCCTAACCCTAGGGTTGTGGGTTCAAATCTTGAGCCAGCAATACCACGACTGACGTGCCCTTGAGCAAGGCACTAAACCCCCAACTGCCGCAATATAAAAACCTGCCCATAAATAATGTATTTATTTAACCATAAACTGCATAAATGCATTGCACTACACCAAACACAAGATAATGTTCTTTTTAGCCACATCATATAACCCCTTTAATATACTGTAAATTCAGCTTTGCATCACAAGAATAAATTATATTTTAACTTTTGATTTCAGACATTTTCACACTCTGGACTCTAGATTCATCAACAAATCCAGATCACTCCTTCTCTCTTGAACTCCCATCAACACCGCTAGGAGAGCCAAAGCACAAACATCACACTTGACATGGATTTTCATTTTGCCCTAAGGAATGCTCCCAGCATCTTGCTTAATTCAGGTTACATAAAAACATCTAGGTTCTTTGGGAAGCTCCACAGGTGGTTCTATCCCGCAGAAGGACCTCAGACAAGCTTAGTAAGTAAAATCTGGTATAGACACAGTCAGAAATTGCTGACCTGCTGTTCCTTCAGAGAGCTCAGCTTACTGGCCTGCAGCAATGATCATGACAAGAAGGCATGATAACATCAGTATAATAGTCATTTATGATTCTCTGAAACACAGGCTCCATTGTTCAGACCTTCACTGAAGGTGTGAGAGTCATCTGACCTGAATCTGAAGCTGATTATTGATGGCTGATTATGCAGATTGCTTCCTTTTGGTTTGTAGTTTAGACTTGTATCACTCTAGTAATGATAACAGATGAACGACAGAGAATAAAAGTACACATGGACATTTTGTCTGGGTTGTGTAATGAAACGATTAAATTGAGTGTAACTGGAAAAAATGATTTAATCACAAATTTAATTACAAAAAAAAAAAAAAAAGATCAGTAATACAACATGAAATTATGCATCACGACCACGATCCCTTTTTAGCAATCCTTTAATTCATGTAAAAGCATGAGATTTCTGTCAGACAGGATAGGACCGCTCTGAACTTCAGTCTCTGGCTGATGTTCTGCAGGTTTCCCGTTCAGAGATGTAAGACTAGCAGGTGAGTGCTTAACCAACCAATCTAATACCAACACCATCATAAACAGCATAATAAAACTGTATGTAGGTCACGTCTTTCACAAACACACACACTCTGCTCTAAGATAGCCTGCAGCTCTAGACGAATGCAAAAGCATGGAAATTAGGAGAGAGCAGAATTCTTCAGAGAAAGAGCATAACATTCCCTCTATAAAACAACATTTATGATTAAATCAACTAAATATAACGCTTATGAATAATTCTAATAATAAAAGAGAAATGGCTTCTATCTTTGAGGCAGTAAGCTGTATATGTGTATACTGTATATTTGAGCGAGGGGTGGGGTGGGGGGTGGGTTAAAAATAGCATCTTGACAGTCTTTTGGACAGCTGCAGTTCTGGAAAGAGTAACTTCCCATGACAACCCCCCAATAAACATACACACATATTAAGCATTAAAGGTTATGCATCTAGCTGTTCACTTAATCAACATTATGAGGTCAAATATTACTATTGCACACCCAGAGAACCCACTTATATATACAACACAAAATATTAATTGTTGGAAAGTGCCCTTTGGAAAGGAAAAAAAAATGAGCATAGCATTTATAAAAAAATGCCCCCACCCTTTTAGCTGTTTGAATGCAGACTTGGATGGTCCGAGACCCTTTAATCTGAAAAAAGGTTACCCGAACTGGGATTTTTACATTGATTTATTAATTATTAAAACATAAATATTACATTTAATTAATAATTAATAATGTAAAAAGTTTTTAAAAATTAAATCATACATCTCAGAAGAACGTTAAATCGCAAACACAAGCATTGCAACCGAGCTACCAAATCTTGTTTTAGGCTTCAAACTGCCTTGGGCTGAACAACAAGGAAAGACTTATGTTTATAATACATGTAGAGAGTTGGTTATGAAAGCAGAAATGAGGGTGAAGGGCTTACTAGTAGTTCACTCAAGGTGAATATGACACCTGGAGATAGTGAGTCTTTCCTTATCAGAATCAATTTGCCATTATTTACTCACCATCATGTAGTTCCAAACCTGTATTTCACTTCTGTAGGTCAAAAGAGATTAGTTTTTGAAGAATATCCGGGTCATTCTATTCAGTATAACGGCAGTGAATGGGACTGGGGCTGTCATACGTCTAATTTAGAATAAAGTACTATAATACAGCAGAAAATAGCATGGGTTAAGAGTTTTTTTTAAGTCTTCTAAAGCAATATGCTGATTGTGTGTGATCAACAGACATAAATCTTTATTCATTGTTATTAATGTAAAAATGAAATCATTCATGTATCTGAGTATTCCATTTATTAAGTGAATTGTGATGTTAAATAAAGCCCCCAGAATACTGCAAAATGTCAGCAGGAAACTTGCACAGACTTATATTCTCCTCTCATGCATTTTCTACAAATGCAGCAATTCGACTGGATCACTTCTCCTTTAGCTGCAGGATGCTTCCCTCTCACATAGTCAGAAATACACACTTAAAACACACTGATAAAACACAAGTTGAGATGTTTATGTGCAGGTGCAATTGGAGTATGTAAGCAAAATCTGTTCAAACATGTTTCGATCAGTGTTAATTAATTTCCTCAATGATACAACAGTTAACAACCTCTTGAAGGGTAAGATGTCAATAAACTACTTTAATTTCAGCATTTTTATCACATGGTGCAAAATTAGTATCATACAGTCTCAAAAGACTTTTTGATGCTTCTTCTGGGCTTTTGTGTCATTTTTTTAAGCTTGAAAGCTCCTATTACAGGCACTGTCATTGCAGAGCACCTTGTGTTCAACAGAAGAATGAAAGGCACACAGGCTTGATACGACAAGAGGGTGAGAAATGATAACAGAATGGGGTGGCGAAATATCACATTAAAGGTGAAGTATGCACTTCACCTTTAAAGTGATATTTCACCACCCCATTCAGTCTCTCTTTGGGCCACTATAGTGAGACAATACCTGACCTACCTGCTCAGGCTGGTTGACCAACCAGAAGTTTAAACTGTCATGTTTACTAGTTAAACATGGGCAGCACAATTCTGCAGATAGAAAAGTAAGATTGTACTAACCCACAAGCCTTATTTTAAAATGTTAAGTAGTCTCAACATATTCATTTGAGATAGTACTCACATAAATAATTTCCCCTTTAAAGGGATAATTTATCCTAAAAAGAGAATGTCATCATTTGCTCACCCTTATGTTATTCCAATCCTGTATTACTTTCTTCTGTGAAACACAAAAGAATGATCATTCCGCTCTTTTCCATTCAGTAAGTGATTGGGGAACAGGGTCAAGCTCCAGAAATAACAATAAAGCACCCTAAATGCATCATAAATGAAGTCCACATGACTTGTGTACTATTTTCCAAGTCTTCTGAAGCCATACGATAGCTTTCTGTGAGAAACAGACCTTCATTGTATGAAAAGACATGCTTGGAAATTCTGATAACGACATTCCCATTTGTGCTCCATGGAAGAAAAAGGGTGAGTTAGGGTGAGTAATGACAGAACTTTCTTTTTTGGTTGAATTATCGCTTTAAAAACACCCTTTATGCAATTGATGGGTAAGCTGGGTCACAGTGACCAGAAGTGTGTCCTATAACTGAAAGTGACAGATGGTAAAAATAAATAAATAAAACCTCACGGTTACATCTAATAATCTCTATCATTTAACATGAATGCACAATAATTTATGAAACGGAGTATTAAATATTCACACAAAAAACAACAACAACTGATTTACAGTATTTGGACAAAAAGTGCAATGTATTAATATGTAGTGTCTATGCTTTTAAAATAAATGCTACAAAAGGGGGGATCACAGCGATGCCATAAAATAAACGTTTCTGGTTTCCCAAAGAACCTTTCAGTAAACAGTTCTTAAAAGAACAAGTCTTTTTCCACTATAAATATACTTTCCTTTTTTTGGAAAAATGCTCTTAACATAACCATAAGATGCCAACTTTTATTTACAAAAGAACCACCTTTTTTTTTCTTTTTCTTTTTTACAAGTGTGTATATTTCCTTTTCATTGCCAATATAATGAGTCCTGCTGTAACACCTTAATGCCCTACAGAATCCCACATGTAAACGTAATAACTGTGCCCGTGCAGTGCTGACACCTGTACACACAGTTCAAAATCTAATTCTAACACACCCATTTCTACACACAGTCCTCCTGTTTGCAATCATTCCAACAAAGCTGCTCACCAAGGATATACAGAATCAGAATTCTTTTTTTGGATCCACAATAAACCAGAAACAGCAACATTATTAAAACCATTTCTTTAAGAAGAAGTTGTATTATCATTTTAATAAATCTATGAAAGACACTTGTCGGTTATCAAAATCAGACCACATAAATACACGATTACATTCTGCATGAGCGCATTAGTGTAAGTAAATGTAACTCTGATCAGATGAAGACCCTAATCCTCCAGAATGACTCTTCTGCCCCCATAAGCCTTTGTCCGCAGAGCCAATCCGAATACAGCATGAGAGACTGTGAACCAATGAAACATTTGCCTGTGGCAAGAAAGCCAATCAACTGAGAGCATGCGTGGAAAATAGGCCAGAAGCCAAAGCAACAGAACAGTGACAACAGATGCCCCAATCCATAAACACAAATAAGATATTGGAATATACGACAAGCTTATGAATGCGCATGTCACATATGCTAATTTACTGAAGCACGTCTGACGTATATGCACAAGCTCCAAAACGTAAGGTACTCTGGGAAATATTTCCCCCTTAAGTATCCTACCCCGTTTCACTGGACAGGGTCAGGAGTCAATGGGAACATTCTGAACTCCTGAACTGTTTGGGCTGGAACAAACATAATGATGGATTATTTAAAATCTGATTGAAGTACACAAAATAACAGAGCGCTGTCTCATGTGCACAGGGACAGCAGATGTGGCCTAATAAGGGGAATCATCCTACTCTGGGTCTCTCTGTTAGAAGGAATGATGCAATCTGCATGAAACATTCTGCACTCACTGGCCATGTGGCACCACTGTCTTCATGAACTGGGTCAAGTCAACATTCGTCCGAAACTTTTTAAAACTATTTTCCCATTCTTGTATAATTATTAGAAAAGCGGGGTTTTCTTTTTTTGTAAACAGCTTAGAAATGAGAAACTACATGGAATATTCATACTTGTAAAAACATATTTCTCACATTGCAGGAATAAGAAACACAATTATCTCTCCTTGACACCGTCCAAAAAGTAGGGCAGACTTCTGACCTCTATGGAAGGGGATTTCAGGATAGGGTCCACAGACCCCACGCGAAACTTCTCAGGGTCAGTGAAAAATAAAATAGAGGGGGTTTTTTTATACTAAATGCATTTTCACATAATTTTGTTTTATATCTATTTCTAAATTTTCACCTCTCCTTCTTTGCAATGTATATATATATATGCTCAAAAATAGATTCAACACAGTTTTTAGTTTGCTCATAAGCTTTTCTGTAAAGCTGCTATGGAAAGATATTTATTTTGCAAAGTTGTATACAAAAAATTTAGAATTATCATTAAAGACGTTTCTCTTGTGTGTATACATACACCATTAACTTAATACAATTTGCAGATAATATTTCAATAATTTTAACTTTAGTACCGTGAAAAATAAAAGGAAATAATTTTACTTTTCAATATCACGTCTAAAGTTTCCCACACTATAATCAGGTCTGTTTACATAAAGATATAGAGCTTCATTAAACGATCATCTTAGTTTAGGAAAGGGGTCCCTCACAGGAATATCCTTATATTTGAGGACTCTTGGAATAAAAGATTGAAAAGCCAAGGCTGGTGAAAATTAATGGTAGTGATAAAACATTTTCACTGACCCCTATGAAATTGCTGCTTTTACGATCATCATGAATTCTGATTATTTGCTTGCTTGCATATTTATTTACTTGCTTTCTTGTGCATTTAATATTCCTTACGATATGTTTGACCAGTAAAGTATGACAGGAGTATCTCATATAACATGGGTTTCTTATGTTATATCACAGAGTGAGAGACATGCACTAGGTGTTTGAAACTTCACGATCAAGCGCATTACTTGCAGAATACACAAGAAAGGAAAGCCAGACGAATGTCCCAATGCTTTACACATACCAGCTTCACTTATAAGTGATTTACGTGCCCTATATATTCACAGAGGCGGTGGCCGTGTTATGAACAGCTCACTGGAATGGAGAATGGAAACGGAATATGAGAGCGAGAGAAAGAGAGAGAGAGAGGGACTTTAAATTCCAAAATACACATCTACCTTTATACATCCCAATAGCAACCTATCGAACCTATCTTAAAATACAAATTTCTGTCCTCATCCAAGGTCACCGGAACCGCTCTGTCCGGTTCTGCAAACACGCGCTCACTTAAATCTGATACATGTATCGAGCGCGCAGACCCGTTCATCTCTCCTTCTGTCGTTCACTTTCTCCCTCTCTGATCTGAAAAACGGGCACCTACTCACCCTCCGACAGTTCCAGCTCGAGCTCCGCGAGCCGCGCGCGCACCTCCAACGGCAGCGGTAACGAATCACGGTCTGCCATAGCGACTCCAACACATCCGAGCCTCGGTGCCTCTCTGTGTCTCCCGAGCACACGGTGTCAAACGTGTATTTCACGGTGCAAAAACAGACCGCATGAGTGTGAGCGCGGATGGACAGCGAGCAGACGCGTTACTGGAGACCCGTCATCACTGGTCGCGTTTTCTCGGTTTCGCTCGGCTTCTTTCTGATCGTAGATTGTGGTGGTGCACAGGAGCAAAGCTGCCTGTGTATCCACTGCGGTGCCACCGTGCCCGCCGCTGCCGTCTCGCTCACGTGACCTCGGTGTTCGTTCAAACGCAGTGGAGAGCGACAGTGCGCGCGCTCACCGGCTGTAACGGAAAGCGGCAGCTGTGTGAAGAGAAAACGACCTACAGTGCCGTCAAACACACCCCGGGTGAATGAGGCGGGCACATCGGCTCTTTCTGCGTCAAATTTGGAAAGATAATCTATTATAAATATGTTTTATCATGTTAATATTTTAGATTCATAAGTATTTTATATTTGTTAGCCTATGTCAGGGTTATATATAATACAATTATATTATTATTATTTGTATATTTAGTATATAATATTATTTATTTTGTTCGAAATTCTTTTACTATAGAATTGTACAACACTATAAAATGTTTAGTGGTTATGATGCCTCCTGCTGGTGAGCGCTGGTATGAAAGCAAAGTAGTCAAATCAAAAGAGCAAATCTTTTATAAACAAAAATGCATGTTTAAATCAGCTTGAAAGATTGTTTAATTTAAGCATTGATGCTGAAAATCATTATCATGTAATCTATAGCCTACATTATCCTTTACAGATCTATTCAGATGGCACTGATCTTGTGTCTTTGTCTTTCTGCACATGCAGTCCAACCCCCCCCACTCCCCACACACAAACACATTTTATATTTTTATTTTATTTTATTGTTCGATTTCTAGATTGTTGTGTCTTTAATTAATGGCCAAACTCCTTGTTTGTGCTAGCATTGTTGCTGAATAAAGCTCATACATTCTGATTAATTTGTTTTTCATTCTGCAAAACACCTCAGTGTCTCTCATCTGTCTCATGACTTGTATTTCCACTTTTCCTGTTGCTTAGATAGCTGTTATGTTGTCAAAATCCAAAAACAAAAAATGACTTAATGTGTTGCACAGACTATGTTAACATGGTAAACATCTTCTGACATGGGTTCACTAAAGTTCTACCAAACAAGTTAACATCCATTTAAACCACAGCAAACCACATTATTTCCTTTCTCACCTATAGACCTTGATGCCATACTAAATTTTACAAAAGATGAAACCAAAACTGGAGGGACAGACTTACAGTATTTACAATGATATAGACTGTATTATGGACTGCAAACTAATTTATGGAATAATTATCACAAATTACAAGTGGCATGTTTTAAACAACGGAAAGCACTGTACTTCTGTCATTCACAGCCTTATTTATTTCAGGTCAAAACCTGAAACTACCCTAAGGTCTATAGGGCATGCTTAAAGCTACATCATAAATTAGAGAAACAGTGGCTTTACTGTGGTAAGCAAGTTATGCATATGTTCCAAAGCCTACCTAATACCCTTGAGAGAAATACACAACATAAAACTAATAGCCGAGAACCAGACAATAATAAGCACCTCGAGGAACGCTAAAACACTGCACACATGTGCCTGCGTGGGACAGAAACACCACATCAGTTGATGAACTTTAAATCTGGCAACAGCACAGTATTTGTACCAGTAAATGTGACTAAGGCACCCATGGAGATCTGTGGAAAGCTAAAATTAAACTTTTGAAGTCCTGTTTGATGAAAAGTAAGAGAGGACTCTTCACTTATAGGATCTTGGTACAGATTTAGTAACAGTAGCAGGAAATTCACAAATAAAAAGACAGTCAAATCACAACAGAACTTGAGGGTTGAATAAGTGAAACTGTACATCATGCACAGATTAAATTAAATGCTTAGATCAGAAATGACGCAAACACCTGAACGCAATAGTCTGACCAATCACAGCGCCTTCATTTACATATTCCCACAACGATAGTTTCACTGGGAACATTTTACATTGTTTTAAACACAATAAACCCATTAAACTGTAAAATATAGAACAACATATAAACATAGGAACGGTTTTTACATAATTAACGTTTTATTCGTACAGTTTTTTTTTATTCTCTCTCTAACCACCAACGAAAAGTGTGTCTGCCTTGAGGGGGTACAAATGTAAGCCTTTACTGTCATTCCGATACGTAGCGAAAGGAAGTTCACTGTAGAGGTTACTTACTGAGTGTAAATCACTCATCCTATCACCTCGGGGAAGGTCTGAGACAAGAGCCAATCGCTGTCTTCACAGGACATCATCTGAACAGATGAGCGAGCGCACAGGAAAGATGGGTCAGAACGCGGAGCTAACGCACGAGACGTTGGAAATGCAGAATAGCGAGCCAGCTGACGCGATCCCCGTTGACTTGGAAACGCTCGCGGCTGGCGCAATGAGTTCAATGTGTGAACTGGCACGAGATGCTAGAACCCAATTCAGACTACTCTCCTATCGCTCATTTTTTTTTCTTTTACTATTGATATAACATATAATAAGACATATAATAAGGTTTGTTACTTTGAAAATAAGTTGCGGATTACCAAGCTACCCGATTTAGAATGAAGCCTATTGCCAGACAGTGTGACCTTACAGTAGGACTCAACACTGTGTTTCATTAGAGTAGGAGCTAAACTCTGCAGTCCAATGTCCCTCCAGGGCAAGATTTGAATAGCCCTGCATAAGGGTTTTATCTTTCATCTAATAATGATATTTACTAATGATATTTCAGTATCATGTGTTACCATGATGGTGTTTATATATATATGTGTGTGTGTGTTTGTGTTTCTCAGCTTGTGGAAGAGCTGTTAGTGATGAGCTTTGAATTATGTTACTTTCTCATCACCACCAGTTTTTGGTGATCATTAGAGCATTATAATGGTTCAAAATAGATATTAGTACTTCAGTATGTTGGTTTATGTACATTGGAACATTAGATCAGTTTTTTATTGTGAATTAAATGTAAGTCTGTGTAACCTAAAATATTGCTACCATATTTTTAACGGTAAAGTTCTGGCAATCACAGTTTATATATATATATATATATATATATATATATATATATATATATATATATATATATATATATATATATATTGTAGCATACATTTATTTTGTAGACTAATTAAATTATGTAATTCGAGTTATTCCCCAACATTGAATATATATATATATATATATATATATATATATATATATATATATATATATATATATATATATATATATATATATATATATATATATATATTCTTAATTAAATATAATAAGCTTGAATCTGTCAAAGGAATACGATACTGTTACTTATGCTGTTGTTGTTTTTTTTTTTTACTTTTGTATTTATTTATTGTTTATTTCTTATGCTATCAAGCATATCAACAATACAGCCTTACACTTCCTTTCCTTTGTAATTTTTTTTTTTTTTTTGTATAAGTAAACTCTTGAACTTTACTGGAATTCAATTGCTTCTGTAATAAATAATAATAATAATAATAATAATAATAATAAAATGTTAATGTCTAAATCACTTTCAATTGCTGTCAACTCTGTCACTGCTCTAAAGGCAAATGCCAAAATATATTTTAGGCTATAGCTATTTATGCTGTTTAGCATTATGCCATTGAATACAATTCCTGATAATAGCCTACTGAATGTTTAAAAATCCACCTGAACATGAAAAAAATAGGCTACCTGTAGACTATTATACCCCCATAAGATACTTTCAGAGTCTTTCTACTTATTTGTTTCATAGGTGTGGCTGTTGTTTCATTTCAGCTATCAAATGACCAGCGTTTTATCCAATCTACGGTTACCACGGTAAATCTCGGAAAGGGCAATAAGCGCAAAGCACGCGTGGCTCGGGGCGGGTGGCTCGCGGGTCCATCACAGAGCAGTTACCCAAATGACTTTCCGGTCAGAAACAGATTCGTCACTCATCTTTACTCCCTATCTCAACACGCACACACTCAACCGGTACATCTGATTCTTTTGTGAAGGTTGGCTGTGTGGTATTGCGTGTTTCGTGCCTTCACTGCTCGGTGTTTCAGCACCGCGCCTGGATGGAAATGTGTCTTCCGGGGAAAAGCTGCTTTCACTCTACGAGACTGCAAGCACATCGCGCCGCACATCCTGGACATCTGCAACTTTCAACAGAAGCGAGTGCCTTTCTGAGATCGCAAGCGGTTTGAGACGCAGATCTATGGCCAGACCTATGCGTCCCAGAGGAGAGAAGAGCCGTGGAAAATCTGACAGAGGCCCGTGAGAGCTCAAACCCCTAATTTTGCTATTTCATTCTGATCCCAGTGCCGTCATTCATGGATGAGCACGCAGAGGCGGGTCCGTTGCACGTGCAGACGGTGGATGAACCACCGGGAGGCGCCACCGTTACCGTCGCCGCCGCAGAGTATCAGGTCAAAACGGTGCTGAAGAGCGATAGCGAGCTCAGCGAGGATGACCTGCAGTCGGGCCCCGGAGCTCAAACACCGACAGCGGGTGATCCGATCACGGAGATCGAGAGCGAGGGGGGCGCGCGGCCAGGGACGCACACACCGGCCGAGGACATCGTCGGGCAGAGCGCAAGGAAAACGGAAACGGTGGGCTCCAGTTGCAGCAACGAGAGCTGCATCCCGACTCCAGGCTGTCGGATCTGCTTTCAAGGAGCCGAGCAGGTGAAGTCGGGCCGATTATTCGTTCTGTCTGCGTTATTTATTGTGGTTCTATGAATATATGCGTCACATCGACGTCTTTGGTTGTTGCCGGGATTGTGCGCCTTTCAGAATTGAACCGAACCTTTTACATTCCAATCCAATAACTGGACATGGACTGAATTTGAATTGAGGTAAAACAGCAATCGAATCAGAATGTCTTGAAGTTCATTTATTCATTTAGCAGATGCTTTTACCCGAGCAACTTTGGAGGAACATCACAAGCATCGAAAGAGTAAACATACTAAATCAATTAAATTGCAATAAAATGTAGACTATACAACTGTAATTATTTATTTTGCATAATTATATATTTTATAATTCTAAATATATATAGTTATATATAGAAAAATTAAAAAGGTACCTAATATAGTTTTCCTTTTTTGTGTGTGGGGAACAGAAATTTATTTCAACCTGTGTTGAATTTTGAGTTCAGTAAATTCATAATTCAGTTTCAGCTTCCTGTTAGTTAATCAATCAATCAATCACATTAAAAATATATTTTCAAACAAATGCAGTTCAGAGTGCTTTTGACAGACAAAAGCTATAACTATAACATAGAAAAAGGAAATTAATAAAACAAAAGTTGGATATGAATAAAGAAAAATAATGATATAAAAACAAGAACTAAAATCATAAAATTTAAGAATTCAATGTTATGAGACATTACAAGAAAGCCAGCCTAAAAAAAAAATCATTTAAAACTAAATGTTTTCTGCACATCTCACACTCTCCAGAAGTTTGTTCCAGCAGCGTGGAGTATGATGGCTGAAAGCAGCATCACCAAATCTTTTATTTCTATATGATTCAGTTAAAATAGCAGAATTGGAGAACCTGAGAGTCCTTTTTGTGCAAGGCCAGTAATCAAATTCTACATTTGGATGTCCTGTCCTGATGTTGGTTCCATGTCAGTCAAAGCAGTTCATAAATCCATCTAGGACAGTTAGGACAGTCTGAGAAATATAAACCTTGCAAACACCTTTAACATTTATTATATGCCTACATTATTAATGCAATTATTAGAATATCGGAAACCTCAAAGATTCTTAATGCTTTAAACAGACAGTGTGGTGTGTGTGTGTGAGAGAGATGGTGAGATCCATTAGAATACCTGCTGCGCCATTCATGTCTAATGCTCTTCACTTCCTGCAGCTAATGTACTTCCTCCAGGCGCCTTGTGTTTGTGTGTCTGTAAGTGTGTGTGAATGTGTTCCACTCTTTCAGACTCATTATAGTTCTAAATGAGGATGTTTCTGAAATTATTCATGAATGCACAGATGAATCATTTCCCATCCACTCACATAGATGAATCTCTGTCACTATGTGTATAGTGTTTCATTCACTCCAAATGTTCTCCTCATTTAGACGAAACAGCTCATCTGCCCCATTGTTCCACAACCTCGACGCTCAACTCATCTGCAAAGGCGTACAATAAAACAATCATACATCAGTGAATCATCAGCTCAGCTGAATCTGTCTCTTGTCTGATTTATTGTTTTTTGATTGGCTGATTGACATGTCGGTGTGTGTTGTGATTGGCTGTAGGGGGAGCTGCTGAGCCCGTGTCGCTGTGCCGGATCTGTCCGACATGCTCATCAGCAGTGTCTGCTCAAGTGGATCAGTGAGAAGGGCTCCTGGAGCTGTGAACTCTGCAACTATAGATTCAACATCCTGCCTATACATATCAAACCACCACAACAGGTAAACAAACCCACTCACAGAGATATATGATATATCGGTCAGGGCTTTAGACTAAGAAAATGATTCTAAAAGTTAAGCATTTAAGAGCCAACTATAGTTACAAATTGCAGAATTGCTCAGTTGTTATTTAGATGTGCTTTAGTTCCCATTTAAAGCTGTCACTCTAGTGATTCAAATTGTGTTTGTGCCATATGTTACTCTTAAGAATATTTATGGTTGTTTAAAAAAACAATAATGAAAAACTTTAGTCTAATGTATTGTGCATTGTAAAATCACACTAACGGTTCCTGATTCATGATTCAGTGAGGGAGTCAGTCATGGCTCGGATCATTTCACTTCAAGTCCCATTCACACCAAAAATGATAAAGATAACTGTAACGAGAACTATATTAGTGTCCAACAGAATCTAGTGTTGAGGAAGCAACTTTTAAAGGCGCCATATAAAATGATGTATTATTATAGGTTTGCAATGCAGTTTTGTCTGCTGCTTTAATTTAAAGATTTTAATTCGGGTGAATCGTTTCTGAACGGCTGTCAATGTTTTTATCATTCATCAGCAGGAAAAAAAATATTCTAAAAGGATTCCAATAACATCGCTACTAGGTTTCGTTATCATTATAGTTGTAGTTTGGCAATTTGGTTTTGACTTACTCAATAAAATGAACTAGATCAGAGTCATTTGTTTGCTTATCAGACACCACAGCTTGTGCTTTGTTTGTTGTTGTTTTAGACTCACCAATGGTGACTGGATTTTAAATTAAACATTTTTTACTCAGTCATTTAATGTTTTTCTCTGTGACCACTTACAAAGAGTATGATGGCAGGTGTTTTCAAATCTGTTCGTTTGAAGTGTTGTTGTGTACTGTAGTGTTTAGTCTCAGTCTGGGGCACGAATTGGTGACCGTTTTTGTATGTTTAACCAGTGGCAGACTGTCACCATGACTCTGGTGGAGAAGGTTCAGGTTATTGCAGTGTTGCTGGGCGGCATCTTCCTGTTGGCCAGTGTATCATGGCTGCTGTGGTCAGCACTGAGCCCAGAGGCACTATGGCAACGCAGTGACATCCTGTTCCAGATCTGTTACGGCATGTATGCAGTCATGGACCTTGTGTGTATCGGTGAGACACATTTATGCACTAAAACCACATTAGTCCATATACAACGCAATTTTCTCAAGCTAATATGCATATTTTGTGGGTAGATGTCAATTTAACTATGCCTGACAAATCTTAAAATACCCTGTAAAGTAGGGCTGGGTCGACAATATCAATTAAATGATTTTAATCAATCTTCATTTCAATGAACTGATATGGATTCTTAAATCCCATGATCTTGCAGATGAGCAAATACTCAAAAAGAAACGTCTTGCAGATGTAAATGCAGACGTCAAATAAACGTGTGCTATCAGGGTTGTCTATACTGCTTTCAGCTGATGTGTTAAATGGTATTAAAATGTATTTGTAGCAGGTATGTTTAAGAAAAAACTTACTGAAATGTATCATAATGTCACATAACATTACATTTACCTCAGAAAAAAACATATTTTATATTCATAGCTCGATAGCTATTAAACAGTGTCACGTAATGTTACGTTTACGTTACATTTACCTCAGAGAAGCCTTTTATGTCCAAAGTTTGATTGTTAAGGGGAAAAAAACTCTATAGAGAGCTTTTGAAAAATAAATGCATTATATTATATTTTTTTATATTTGTACTTAACCTGTTAATGATATTTAATGTATGTTTGTTTTTTGTGACGGCATTTAGTTTAAATGCTTATATTTCTTCAATGTAATTGGAGTACATTTTTCATTTATGAAACAGAAATGTAATTATATCATTAAATATAAAAATTGCCTTATGTTCAATTGCCCATTTTTAATATTTGTAAATAGTGTTGATTATCATATCCAAAAAGTAATTTAAACTGTTGTTAATTTTAACCTTTAATAATTATAATAATGTACCAACTGAAAGGGTTGGATAGATTTTTTACCTTAAGAAAAATGTATTCTACTATATGCATACAAAGAAACAAATCATTAACAAATTGAATTTAAATCGTAATCGAGGCTAGTTGAATCATGAACCCTATTCCAATACCCCGGCACTACTAAAAGTGTGTTGACATGTGCAAATAATACACTTGTGTTTCAGGTCTGATTGTTCATGAAGGTGGTGCTGTGTACAATGTGCTGTTGCGCTGGCGAGCTGTTAATCTCTTCTGGGATGTCCAGAATTATGATAAAAGCCGAGACCTGGAGAACACACACAGCCTGCACCATAACCTGTGGCTGCCTCTCACACACACACATACAGTCTCCAACACACACTCACAAACCACCCGACTGGAGTCATCTCCTCGATGCCCCCTTCGCTTCCTCTCCATGTGCCTGAACGTGACCTCTGACCTCTCCCCGCAGGAGCAAGGCGTTAGGGTCACATCAGTTTAACACCAAATTAAACTCATTCAGGGACCAATCGAACATCCTTTGTGGGAGTGGCTAACTAGTGGGAGGAGCCTAAATGTTGGGAGGGGCCTTACTAGAAAAGCACTTTAGAAGATACGCAAACTGAATTAAATACAGAATGATGTTGTATTGCAAACTGCACAGATGTTTCCAGCCTGAAGTTCTGGATCAGCCTTTGAGCATCAAAGTAAGACTGCAAAGTTCTCCATACACAGACTTATAATGCACACAAAATGTATTACTGCTGTTAGACGAATGAATGTTTGTTTTAAACCAACTGTTTTTATGTTCAGGTTTATAATAATTTTAGTACTTATAAACTAAAGCTTATCACCGCTTCGGTTCATTATGCTTCACCTACCATAATGTACAGGTACCACAGTTACAGGCTTTTTCACATTTAGACGCGTTTCCACTATCTCATACTCAGACATATGTGTGCAATCGTTACATTTTGCCCTTGTGGCAGCTGCATGGTATTTTCAAATTGGTTATGAAGCAGCTGTTACCCTTTTCTTATTCAGCATGGTAAAAATAAATAAATGAATGAATGCATATCCACTCAAAAAAAATGAGCGCCGATAATGACAATGTGGCTGAAAATATTGAATTCACAAGTAGTTTAGAAAATTTACAAAGGGGTAGCAAAAGTAATAGAGAAAATGATTAAAATATATATATATATATATATATATATATATATTACTAATGATTTAGGTTTATGCATCTAAGCAGACACTTTTATCCCAAGAGACTTACAATGCACAAGAGCATAAGCAATTTGTCATAGAGCCAAAAATATTGACATATCATGGCAGGTTTATTATAAAAGGAAACAAGCTAAAGCAGAGGAAATACTATAGAAACCTGTTTCCGTGATGGAATAAAAAATAAAAATGGTAATCGCGACTTTTTGTCTCACAGTTCAGAACTGCGAGACAAACCCCGAATTCAAATTAGAATTAAAACAATTTAAAGGTATTTCAACATGTCACAATTCTGATATTCTCAAGTTACAAATTTACATCTCCCAGTTCAGACTTTTGTTCTCAGAATTGCGATTTATTACAATTCTCAGTTTATATTTTGCAATTCTGCAAAAAAAAAAAAAAAAAAACTGAATTGTGAGATAAAAACTCTTTTTTAAAAAAATTGTGAGTTGCAATTACCTTTTTGGACTTCCATAAAATGCAGAGAAAAAGAAAAAAGTTGGATATAAATTTTCTGCATACAATCAGAAAACCACACAGCTCCTGTACTACTCTACATTAAAAACAAAAGACTTCAGAGATTTATGCCAAGGAGCTAGTGGAGAAACCCAGAAGGATTGTAAAAGTTTAACAAACAATAACTTTTGCTGTAATGGATTCTGTTGTAAGCATCCATGTCAATTTATTCTATTCCCACCAGATTTTAAATGACCCTCAGAAAGATCTTACACACTGTCATCTCTCAATGCTTAAGCGCTCCCTACATCTCATTATGCGTATATTCCAGCAAAAAACGAACTGACTTTGGACTATTAGTCTAGACTCATACAAAATTCATGAAGAAATGGAGTTGGTGGTTAGATATTATGATGCTGGTAAGCATTTTAACCATTGTGCCCTTAAGATACCAAGCCCTGGAGGAGCGATTTCAGAAGCTATCGAAGACTATATAAATGTAATATAAAATGTTAGGAGTGAAATAATTACAAATATTTTTAACATCATAAGCACATTAAAAATCTTCCTAAGCAGCTCAAGTCTACACTGAAAATGCTAATCATTACAGAAATACTAAAAAGTTCATGCATTCCATCTGGACACATTGCGATTCTGTTCTTGAAACTTGACTTCTGATTACAGCCTTCCAGCGTTCGTGCTAGCTGATTAGCATAGCCTACAAAAGATTCATTCAGATGTCCCAGAGATGTAAAAAGTGTTAAATGAGAAGGTCTTCTGTCAGAGAAACCCCACAGAGCAAACTTGAATGAACATTTGAATGAATGTAAGAGTCTTTGAATTTTGTTATATTTATTGCCTATAAACAAATGCACAGTAAAGATACAAAATGAAAAAGATTTTCCTGTTGTTTTAGTGTTTTTATAGTCTTACAGTAGAAAAATATCAGGACCAGAGGGAGTAAATCCAATAGTATTATCACAATCCTGCAGTTCAACAGAAAAGGTTTATAAAATATACAGCTCCTCAGAAATATATAACATACATTATAAACATTGCACATATATAACAGACTTAAAGGGCATATGTGTGCATATTTCTGTGTGTGTGTGTTTTTTTAAAGGCACTGGATTTGAGTGCTGGTTATTTTGGACTGGACTTTCTGCCTGCAGAATTCCAAAGAAATGCAACTGGACTGGACTTAAAATGTTGGGCTCAGTGAACAGACGTGTGTGTTGCACAGTTTCAAGCACAACAACTCAATGTGTGTCTGTGGGAACATGATAGTGTCTGTCGTGAAAGTGTCTCATATTGTCTTTGGTTTTTTGCACTCAGCATTAAAGGGTCACTTTTTTGTGAATTCGTAATTAAACTGTCCATGTTGATGAGGCTTAACCTCAAAGGCACATTTAGGAGAAGTGTTTGTCAGCAGTGAGAGATCACCAGTTGCTGCCGTGGCTGCTGATGGATTGACAAGTGCTGAAACGCTTCTTCACTATTAGACTGATGTATGCCTTCATGAGCTTTGCAATGTCCATCACCTACAGAGACAAACACAAAGGAATCCAGTGTTGTTTTAGTATCATTGATATACTGTTACAGTTTTTATGAATGTTTTAATTTTTTATAGACATATATTTTATTTATTTCTATTGCCATTTATTTGTCTTTATATTTTATTTGTATTTTATAGTTATTTCAAGTTAAGCTGAACACAGCGAGAAATGTTGCTCTTGCAACTATCTAAAATAAAATGTTACAGTTATGTATTTGATTTCAGTCAATGTCTGATTTATTTAACACATTTTTCATTTTCATTCATTCAGGCCTTTCATAGTGACCAAAAGATAACCAAACAAACAGATAGATAAAATAAAACAATGACTGTCTTTTAATATTTTCTGAAGTTACTGTGAGGAGTGTTTTCTTGGGTGTTATGGGTGGTTCTTAATGGGAAATGCTAGACACTGACAAAGCATTATTAGTATATAACTGTATTTGTATCATTTTTATTTTCTGAAACACATAACTGCATTTGTATGCGTTATAACTGCCATTCCATCACTCTGACACATGACAGTGTTTTCTGATTCATTTTTTGAGCAGATTTGTTTTTCAATGAACCTGTTAAACTTATTTCACAAGCCACCCTGAATGATTCATACATGAATGGACTGATTTTAGCTGCAATTCCTGAGCTAAAAACTCACTGAAGTGTAGATTGATTCGATTGAATCTTGAATTAATTTAGGGTTGTTAGATGTAGAAGCATGCAAGTAAAAATGTAAAGTTTGTACCATGTTGGTGTTGAAGAGCAGCTCTCGTCCCTCCACGCTGATCTTGTAGATGCTTGGCTGTGGTGCACCGAAGGACAGAATGACCTCGTAGGGAAACAGCTCCAGAGGCCACGCCTCCCCACGCTTGTACACACACACTCCCTTACGACTTACACCCAACCACAGCTCTCCAGGATACACACCGTCCAAACACTAATGAACAAAGAGAACTTGTTCAGCGACACTGCTTTGCTGATGGATCATGTGTGTGTGTGTGTGAGTGTGTGTGCTCACCTCCACATCAAACAGTGTTGATCCATATCCCTGCCACTCCTTGACTAGACTCATGTATTTTTTCATGGCTTGGTCCTGTTCCATCCCCTGCAGTTTACGCCATTTCTCAACCAAACAACTTCTCAGCCCCGCCTTCTCATCTTGCAGCCACACCTCTATGGCTGCAGGCCCCTCCCCTTGTCGCTGTCGCCCCAGTGACCCTCGGAAGCTCCGCCTCAGTGTGCCTTCCAGAAAACTACCTCTCTTTCTTTCTGTGGATGGCGTAGCAGGTGCAAAGCACCGTGCGGATTGCTGTACTCGAGCGCGCAGGCGGTCCATAGGGAACACTTGCTCCAACTCAGGCAAGGCACTCTGGGAAGTGTAGTCTCCCAACAGATACTGAAGCCGAAGAGCAGCCAGAAACTGCAAAGTCTCTTCTGGAGCGGGATACTGACCTCTAATGACAGCTTCATGGGCCTGAGAGAGAGAGAAAGAGACACTGAAACTGCATAAGTGAAACACTGACAGCAAAGAAATCACTCTAAAGATCTGTTAGATCCATTTTTTAATGGATATCATTTTTGTGCATGCATTCTTATAGGGTAGTTCACCCAAAAAAATATAATTCTGTCTGCATTAACTCACCCTGAAGTTATTCCAAGCCTAAATGAGTATGACTTTCTTTTGCTGAGCACAAAAGGGGCTCATCACTTGACGGTAGCCATTTATTTCCATAGTATGGAATTAAATACTATGGAAGTAAATGGCTGCTGTGAACTGTTTGGTTGCCAGCTTTCTTCAAAATATCTTCTTTTGTGCTCAACAGAAGAAAGAGACTCATACAGGTTCGGAAAAACTTGAAGGTGACTGTCAGATTTTTGGGTGAACTATCGATTTAAGTGTGTATTTCTGTATAATGAACAGAATAAAACAGAATGCATGGAACTCATGATACATTTTTTTTACAGTCATGACACATATAACAAAATGGGCTATAAATGTAAGATTCTGAAAACATTGAGAAAATGCATTTGTTTGCCTATCCACATGCATCAAAAATAGAAATATAGTATTGGTGACTTTTAAAGCCACTTTTTGTAATTACTAAACATTTTTTTCAGCTGACACAATGCAATGTATATTTGAATGTGATTAAACAATTAATATAATTAATTAAATTCATTTCTGGCACTGGAGAACCCCCAGCACTGCATATTTTTGGTGTCTCTTATCTGACACACACATTCAAAATCTTCACTAATGAGACGATGAGATGAATCAGGTGTGTTTGAATGGGAGACATCTAAAATGTGCAGTGTTGGGGGCTGTCCAGGACCAGGATTGGGAACCGCTGTATTAAATTAATACAATTTTAACTAATCGAAAGCCATTTTTTTATGTGATTTGAGGCCAGATATTAAAGTGAAATCAAACCTGCTCAAACATGAATGCAAACTCCACACTGTCAGCAGGAACGCACTCAGGCTCTGAGAAACAGAAGAGCTTGAAATAAAACTTCCAGCTCTCTCCTTCCTGTCCTTTATTTGCCAACCTGAATGAGGGAAATAGGGAGAAAACAAATAAAATGTAATCGAGGTGTAATATGTGTGTAATATGAAGCATAAAATCTCTCTAGAGTACCCAACAGAAATGACACCAGCGATGAGGAGCAACCCACTCTTTTTTTTAAGCCAATCCGAAAGCACTTTCTGCCTCTCATGTTTTAGAAGGCAAAGTTTGAAATCATTTTATAGCACCTTTAAATCATTTTACATCAGATTAGGTGTGCTATGGTTCAACAATTGTGGTTTTAACTGTATACATTTAGTACTTTATAATTATTTTTCTATATATGTATATAATTGTAGGGGATGGAGACTCACTTCTCAAATTTAGCGAGGACGTCGGCCACCACAGTCCTGCTCTCTATGGCTCGGTCTGTATTGGCATTGTGTTCAAACAAAGCAAACATGTTCTTACAATCCTCCATTGAGAGACCCTTCAGCAGCTTCTCAACCACCTGGAGACCATCAGACACACACATGTACAGGGTAACGTGCTTCTGCAGCTCACATGTAAATGTGTGTGGATGTGTTTACGCACCTCTCCCGCAGTTGTGTGTGAGTTAATGGTGATTTTGCAGGACCCGCCACCGTGGCAGTAAACTGTCGATGTCATTTCCTGTCTGCTCAGAATGGCCCTCAGCTCCTCCTGTGAAGGAACGTATTCGCGTCCACGAACGTGCCGCAAGGCATCTTGGGAGAAGCCAGCATACCGTTCCATCTCAGTGCCTGGGTACAGCTCACGAGTCCTGAGCAGAAAATCAGTCTAATCAGTTGTGACATGGTTAAATCTTGCCCTCTAGGATGCAGAATATATCAGAAAACTTTCATTCATCAGTTGTGTATTTCCACAAATTATTATTTTTTTGAGTACCTTTGTTGCCATCTAAGTCTCAATTAAAGTTAATCGTTAAAAAACGATAAAATTATTTAATAACACTATTACATGTAATCTTAAGTGAATCAATTATTAATTTTATACTGTAATTTATAATCTTGAGGTCTAAATATATTTGTTTTTCATTTTTAGTGTTTTATTATTTTTTTATTTTAATGTCGATCCTTAAAATCTTATCATTTGATGAGACTGTCAAAAGTTTTACACAAAAACAACTACAGAAAATATAAAGATTAAATGAAAAATACAATATTTATTAATTATCAATGTTTAATAGTAGGACAGATTTGCTGCATAATATATTTTTATGGAAACCATGATCTCTCTCTCTTTTTTTTCAGGATTCTTTGATTAATATTTTAAATGTAAGTGTGGTAGTGTACTGTGCAGAAAACAAGAAATGATCTTATATTATCTAATTTCTCTCTTTTAACCTTACATCAGTAAGAACAAAATACTCCAAATACACACACACAAAATTCTCACTGACCTTTTTAAGTGAAATTTCAGGTATTTAAGAATACTTCTGGAGGCGGGGCTAAATGTGCAGCACATGCAAGCTATGATTCGCCAGCCACAAATGTGGGCGGGGCCAGCAGGCTTTGGGTGGTGTATTGTCTGTTTGATGAGCTGGCAGAAGAGTTCATCTCTTAGGGGTCGTAGGTCATGAGCCGTCTGCAGGAGCCCCTGAATCTGAGGGATGGGATTGTCCTCGGTCTCTAGCTGATGAAGGATATTGAAGAGCTTGAGGGCCTCAGCCTGCAGCGTGCCGTAACTTCTCCCTTTGTCAGCTAAAAACATGCATATGAAGTGATTATGAAGTTTAGGGTGCATTTGAGAATGTGTGTGTATGTCTGCGTACGTGTGTTTTGCTCACAGCTTTGCTGTGCGTCTCCATAGGGTAAAGGCAGGAGGGCTGTATGTAGAGGGTGGTGTGTGTAACGCAGTATTGGGTTCCTCTTGTAGATCTGCTCCACCACCTCCGAATTCAGACAGTTCTCCTGAAATCAAATGATTACAACAGTGATTCAAGTAATTTATGTTACAAAACCATGAGTGTATGTGCATATGTGTGTGTTACCTTGATGTCTTGAATAAGTTGCTGTGTTGGTGTATCCATGAGTGCTTTGCTGTCGATGACAGTCTGTACAGCGCTGGCCCAACGACTAGCCTCCGTCTGCAGCTTAGAATACAGTCGATATGAATGCTTACGACCAAACACGCTGACGTTCCAGTAGCCTAGATACAAACAAATATAGGTTAGAGTCTGAGAAAAATGTAAAGGTCGGTCGGTTGTTGTTTATATGTGTGTGCTGACCAGTCTCTCTGAAGACTCTCTCATCAGGAACGGTCACGGAGCAGAGGCTGTTGAGCACTAAAGAGCCCAGTTTAAGTGCATTTCTCTCTGAGCTTTTATAATAATCCACAGAATTGTGAGTCAGCACAAACCAGCGCTTCTTCAGCTTAAGATTCCCACGACTGCTGCCCCGAATCTCTTTATACAGCCAACCTGGAGAGAGAAACAGACAGGAAGAGATCAGAGACATTTTCAAATGTAACATTTAAATTCCAAAGGCCTCCTAACATGGTGCTGTTGATTTGGAAGTGAACATTATAACATGCAATTTTACTCTGTTTGTCCCAATAATAAATAACCATATTCTTCAAAAATCCTGGTCAAGTAAGCTTTGCATATTACATATATAATTTTGAACTCAAAAATATTCTTAATGCTATTTTTATATTAAGCATTAAAAAATGGATAAAATATTAAATAAAACGATATAAGGTCAAATTAAATAATTAGAATAAAAATACGATGAACTGAATTTAAAAATAATTTTAAGACAATCCATAAACAACTGAGAAGGACTTTTGAATTGCCTCTCACCCCTGATGATGAACTCTTGTCCCTGCACACGTGTGTCTCCTTTCGTGCGTTGGAGCAATGTAATCCAGTGATGCATTTCTTCTGCTGATTCAGCCATGCAGTGTAGCACACGATGGGCTGTGATGATAACAAAGGCATTTGGCCTGGACAGAGAGAAAAAAAAAAGCAGAAACATTAAAAAAAGATATTTAAAAAATTATATAAAAAAAGAAAAGTGCTGTTCTCCAATCCACTAAACTGCCTTTTAAAAGATTTGTAAAAAAAAAAACAAAAAAACAAGCCGGTGTGAAAAAGTGTGCATATAAATGTGTGTGTGTGTGTGTTTGTGTTTACCTTTCTGGGTTGTCAGAGGCACATACAGAATCAATCATTCCCACGTCCAAAGTGCCCTATAAAAAAAACACAAACATCTTTTCTAAATATCTTATGAGCCATCTGCAAATTTGTGTGTGTGTGAGTGTGTGTGTCTGTGTGTAATACTTACCACAGCATTTTGAGGATTTGCTTGTTCATCATGCATCTCTCGAATTTCCTGTTCTGTCGACATGTGCACCTGACTCAACACGCTGAACCAATGACTGCACACAACACAGATATTAATCAAAAACCTCAGTTTAACAGTTCTACACATTTATGAAATAACAGCAAAGCTTGAAGCATATGGTTTATATATATATATATATATATATATATATATATACACACACACACACACACACACATACACACACTGTGTGTAAAACAAACACACTTACCTGGAATCTTCTGCAGTTTCTGCAACAAGATGGTATGTTCTCCCTGGCATGACAATGTCAATCCCATTCTCCTTCCCTGTTACGTCAATAATCTCTCTAATAAAACCACACAAAATGAAAGGGAAATAAATAAATATCCATACATAGAATAAATTATGATTTGCTGTCTTTTATGTACTTTTTCAAATCAAACATAAAAAAAACAGATTTAAAAGAAAATTACTTTATATACAATATTTGTATTTTTGATTGACAAGTTTAGCATGACTGTAGAACTCCAGTTCCAGTGTCACACTGAGTATGACCTGAAACCTTTGAGCACTTCCTGAGGTCTTACTTTGCTTCATGCATGTCCAGCATGCCTTTCATGCGCTCCTCTGTGTCGTTCTCGTAGTAGATGAGTTTGCTCTGTCGCATGACAAACCAGCGGCGTCTCCAGTTGCGTCGAGAGAGTGTAGAGGAGCCTCCGCCCTTCTTCAGCAGCCAGCCTTGTTTGAGCGCCTCCTGTCTGCTCCTGAACCACAGAAATGTTTCATCCTTCAGCACACACCAACGACGCTTCCAGGAGTTCAGCAGGCCACCTGCAACACGTGTGATGATGACAAAGGTCATAGATATGTCTAGACTTTCCTTAATGAAATGCTGCAACAGGTTCAGGGTAGACAGGGTGTTAAATTCTGCTAACAATTTAAAAGGAAACTTTAATTTCAAAAATGTAAACATAAAAAAGCAAAGTTAGAAAATGCACCTATAGCTGAAATAAGCTACAAATGTTAAGTTTTTGCTCCTTCAAGTTTACTGCATAAATGTTTGGAAAGAAGAGAAAGTAATATGAGTTTCAATATATTCTCTATCAGGCTCTGAAATCAAACAAACAGAATGAAGAAAGAGGTGTTGAGAGAGGAGTGGCCAACTATTTACCTTTAATATAAAGGAAACTGTGGAAGTATGGGAGAGTGACGGAGCTATAAACAGAATCCCGCCGGAAAGACGATTCATCGTCAGTGTCAAACCTATCAAAGTCATCTTCACTGTCCTCAAACTGAGGGAGAGAAACACAAGGATACACAATCAGCACAATCATGTGAAAATGCACAAATGCATGCTTCTGAAGTCATGATGTGGCATTTATAAACCAATTTATTTCACTAATGTGATGTACACTACCATTTAAAAATTTGGGATCTGTAAGATTTTTTTAATGATTTTGAAAGAAATATATTATTCTCAACAAGGCTGCATTTATTTGATCAAAAATTCAAATGCAAAAAGAAAAAAACTAAATATTTTTACAGTTTAAAAGAACCATTTACTATTTTAATATATTTTAAATTGTAATTGTAATTTTCAGCAGCCATTACTCTAGTCTGCAGTGTTTATTTGAAATAAAAAAGTTTTGTAAATTTATGGTCACTCTAAGTCTTTGCAGAAAAATTATTTTTAAAATTAATTTTCTTAAAAAAACCATACACTCTTGAACAGCAGTGTGTTTAAGAGTGAAACAGGATATTCAGCAAGTGAATTTTTCCATTGTATTAATGATGACTTAAGGAATTCACTTGAAAAGAACAGATGATTCCGAACCAAATTACTGTATTTTAAAGCATACAAATGCATCTACATGCACAGAGAAATCATGCACAATAAGACCAGGAACATGTGCCAACTGTCAAATATTTTTGACAAATATGCTTAACAGGAACACTCAGAATCTCTATATAAATCTGACATGTACAGAATGTATCTATCATATGAATGAATCTTATTGAATGTGTGTTAAAAACTCACAGAAGACTGTTGCCCCTCCGAGCTGAAACGATACGCCCCTGAGCTGACACTGGTGCTGGTTGCCAAGGAGCTGCGTTGGTCACGTGACCAGTGGTCATTGTGAGGCGGAAGGCTGGGAGGCCACATGATGATTCCTCCTTCATCATAATCATCTGCATCGTAATCCGAATCTTCATCGGGAGGGATTAGCTCCGCCTCCTCTTCCTGAACAGCGTGAGAGTAGGTGGAGCCACTGCTGGAGAGCGGAGCATGATAAACTAAGGGTGTGATAATGGGCAGGGCAGGGGGCAGAGGCATACGGTCGTTTGCATAAGGATCCTCCTCTGAGGAATCATCGCTGGTGCGGATTCCACTGGTGCGCTGGCCGTCAGAGTGGCCATGCTCGCTGGGGTTAGGAGAGTCTTTAAACCCGTCTTCGTCCACTCCCAGGCCTTCATCCACCTCATCTTCCTCACCTCTGGCTCCCTCCTGCTGTGAGCCACCAGACCCTCCCAGCGAGCTTTCGATGTTACGCACACACTCGTCGATCTCATCAAAGTTGAGCGAGGTAAGGAACTGCTGTGCAGCCTTGCAGGCCTCCTCTTCTAGCCTGCGCAGCTCCTGATCACGCAGCCACTGCAGGCGATGCAACGACTGTGCAGTTAGACTCTGCTCTTGAGCCTCTTTCTGTCGCTGCAGACCTTCAATCTCACGCTCTAAACGCAAGATCTCCTCCACCTGTGTTGCCTGGTTTGTCTCTCCTTCAAACACCTCATCAAACACCTGCTCCACCAGTGACTTCTCTGCTATAGAGAAGGGTACAGGGTCCTCTGGTGGGTCGTTCTGAAGGGGAATACTCTCTGGTACAATACTGTCTGGTGTGGCTCTCTCGACTAAGAAATCTTGAATCTGCTCAATTGTATTTTTTTCCTCTAATCTTCGAGCTTCCTCTGCCTGTGTGGAACAAATAGAAAAGCCTGTGTTACACAACATTCTACACAGACTTGGATATCACTTTAATATCACATGAATGTTGCACTGAAACCAACAGTAATTAAAAGGAAAATGAACCTATTTTTAAACAAATTAGCAAATGAACAATAATATACATTGCTTTCACTGACAATACTTCATAATTACAAAACTAAAGCCGTGTTCACACCAAGAACGATAACTATAAAGACATACAGACAAACAGATAGATAGACAGACAGAAAGATATTTCACTTACTGCTTGTGCTAGGAGCTCCAACTCCATGCGTTGTCTCTCTCTGATTAAGAAAATAAAAAATCTCAAGCAAATCAGAAACTTAGAAACAAACCATAAAAATATAAACATAGACATAATAATAAAAGCAATTTAACCGCTTACCTCTCCAGTGCCTCTTGCTCTTCTCTTCGTCTCTTCTCTTCTTCCTCCCTCTTCCTCTTCTCCTCTAGAAGTTGAATGTAGAGCCGTCGTGCCCTTTGCCCTCTGAGCCTCTTCTGCAGGGTGATGGTGGCCCAGCGTGTCATCTGGAAGCGCCGCCGCCAATACAGTGCACGGTAGTTTTTCTGAATAACAACAATGCACTGCAACAATCGCCTGTACTGCCTCCTATAACCAGCAGAGGGCAGAGAGACAATAACAGAGGGAGTACATGAGAGCTGCCACCAACTGGAAGTGTGAATATGCATGTGTATGTGTGTTTACCGTGCTCTGTATCCCAGTATATGAGCTTGAATAATTGAAGCCGCTTTGAGCACTTCTGTTTCTCTCTGCTTCTCTAACCGCAGCTCCAAACTTTCTCTCATAAAGACCTAAAAAAAAACAATGTATAGACCTCATTATTCACATAGTATCATGACTGATTTAGAGTGACTGATCTGATCCTGCAAAAAAAAAAATTCCCTTTGCTTATGTATTATCCTCTTCAGCATTCTGGGTGGCAGATGCAATAAAAAAGTTAATGGACACCTATGTTTTGGTGTTGTAACCAACCAAAAGTATTTCATGCCATCTACCAACACAGATACACATCAAAATGAATATCCAGAGAACATGATGTTGTTGCTCACTTTGGTTTTTCCCAGCTGCCATTCAGCGCTGCTGTTGTCATACTGCTGCAGCAGGCGGAGGCACCGCCCCTTTGGGTCATCTGACAAAGCCAAATCCCTCAGCAAGACATAGTACCTGAAGAATAAAAAATAAAACAGTGATTAAACTGTCCTGCAAAAGTGGTTCACAATAAGGAAGTCTGAACACAAGAGTTTCTGTCAGCAAACATCGTGAATCTATTGATTTCAATGGAGACTGATGCAATGTCATGTGACCACAATTTGGGAAATGTTTTGTTGCACATCCGTGGACCAGTGAGATTTGCAGACTAATCCAATTCTGCATAATATCAAACTGACCTGGCTCTATCCACAGACAAAAAACAGCTATTACTTTTTTAAATGTCAACATTGTGCATGACTTTCTGCCCAATTATAGCACACTTACCCATCATTTGATTATTATTCAAAATGCTATCATGAACAATAGAAAATACAGGAAAAGCAGAAGTAATAGCACTATCACTAAGAATTAAATGCATTCTAGTTTCATTTACTTGAAAACAATGTTAAATTACTAAATTTAACTATACGAGAAGTGGTGTTGTAAAAACTTAAACTTGAATTTCTTGTTTTCACATAAAAAAGGACATAACATTCCAAAATGAAAAAGTTTCAGAACAAATCCGTTTTTAGCAAGAATATGAGTTTATAGTGTTTGGGGGACAAACCTGGAACTGAAATCCTTGAACGTTCTCCGAACCGGAAAACCAGAACGTCTGATTTTAACGGTCTCCAACATCCCAGAATATCTCAACTGGTTGAGGACTACAGACTGCTCAAACTGATTGGGCATCTGCAAAAGAAAGACAGTAACATTGTAGCAATTTAAATCAGTACAGTTTCTTCACTGTTCTATTTAAAAACCGTTCTAAATCTAAATTAGCTGGATTGAACCTGCTTTCAAATATAGATTGGTTGAGCTATGAGTGGTTTCATTCTTCAAACACACTAAGTGGGCCATCAACACTCGCTCTCCCCCTGAGCTGTGACCCTGTGTGGGGGTGAGGTCGGAAACGGGGCACTGTAATCCCCGCTTCTAAATGTCATCTCTGTGGAAGGAGGAATGAACCAGAATGAAATTGAGATGAGGAGATGAGTGGTGAATGAGCTCTGTGAGAGCAAGGTCAATACCAACACACACACACACACACACACACACACACACACACACACAACACAATCATTCATTACAGTCAGAGGCACATTAACATACTAATACATGCAGCACAAGCCACTGAACGCAGACAGGATCAATGTCAGAGCACTTCATGGGGGAGGGACATCTCTCTTTAATCGGCTCCCAGAAAAACAAATACTACCCACATATAAAATATTGAAGGGAGAGTTCACCCCAAAATTGCAATGATTTAGTGACCCATATGTTGTTCCAAACCTGATGAATGTGTGTTTTTCAAAGACTGAAAGTCACAGGGGACCAATGTTGTTTTGGACCCCACTGGCTCTTGCTTTATGGTCAAAAACAGTTCTTAAAAATGACTTATTTTATGCTCCAGAGAAGAACAAGGGATTAACAACAAAGACAAGAGGATTAACAAATTAGAAGACAATTGACATTTTTGGCTGAACTATCCCTTTAAGAAACAAGTGTAAACAACTTTCATAAATCTGCTGTTTAATAAGCAAACTTTGAGAAAAATCATCATTATCCAACAGGTAAACATATCTGACAACTCATATAATTAAATACTATTTCAAAACAGTCAAATAGATATTCAAACATCTGGAAAAGCTTTCACCATCTGTCTAAACACCACTACATCAGTTCTGTTCTTCAGCAGCAACAATTTAACCATCTGAAAGTTGACTTTATATAATATATGAACTCTTACTGTATAGTAAAGTGTTCTTTCTCATCCTGTGACCGACAGCAGCTCTGAGCGAGTGTATGTCCACAACGAACCAGCGATCGACTGGTCAGCTCACACACACACCCACCCCCAACCTCTCACTCTCATTCACACACTGCTGGTTGCCATAGAGATCAGACCCATGCTGGGCTAATTTGTGTTCAAAGGGGGAGGGGGGTGTTGGAACGAAATGCATTGTGGGCAGAAAAGGGGCAAAAGTCACCCCAGCTGTTTACATTCAAATAAAGATGGGGAACAACAGGACAACATACTAAAACATACTAAAATACAAAACACAGAAAGAGACATTGAGAGGCAGATACAGTTTGAAGATGTAAATGACTGTAAATTTGTTTATTAAATATTGTATAAAATATTGTATATTTATATTATATATTATTATTGTATATATTATTTTACAGTTTTTACTTTATACTGAAGAATGATTTTAAATATAACTTATTAAATTTATAGATAAAAATAGAAAACAGATGATTTGATAGATGTTAAACATGAGAGATGACATTTATCAGATGCTTAATTTTTGTTTATTATAATTTATCTAAATTTAATTCACTACAATAACAATAAAAAAGAACAGACAAATAGAACATTTCAAGTAAATTCAAACTTACTTATTTGAGAAAAAGGAAAAAACAATAATTAATTTTGTTATCAAATGTACCGGTTTGATTTCTCTTTGTATTTTCTTATGATTTTTTCAAAATATTATTCTGTACTGTATATGAATAATCAGAAAGTAAACAGACTTGTCACATAAGTACCTTTGAATTAATGAGTTAGTTTATTAATTTAGTTTTTAATTATAATTTTATTTAATATTGTACATTAATAATTTGCTTGCTTTTTCTTCTGCTGTTTTTAAATATTATTATATATTCTTTACTCGTGACTTCTGCACAAGGCAAAATTTACATATTGATTTACTTGCATTGATGTGTTTAAAGCACAGTCTGAAAGCATAAGTAGAATGGAACAGAATTGATGTGTCCCATTAACACCTCAGCACTGACCTTAAACAACTGAACAAGTAAGAACTAACATACGCAAAACACACGCGTCTGATATCTGCTGTAGAGTTAATGGGCAGCCTGCTGAATGGCCTCGGGTCCAATGCAATCTGAATAGAAAAGTCTGTAGAGCATGTATATGTGTGTGTGTGTGGCTCTCTCTCAAAGGAGTCTTATATCTTCACACAGAGTTTATGATGTGTAAGCTCCTTCTGTCACTACTGATGAAAACATGGAGAGATAAACATCTATACAGAGTATCTTCATCTGATAGTGTGTTATAGATGTCCGCTCTTGAACTCGGCCAATAAATGTGACCAGACCCGACTGATATTCTTTCAAAGCCTGAATACAACACAAAGTGACTCAAACTCAGCTCAATTAGTTCATATGCTTTTGTGTGTGTGTGTGTGTGTGTGTGTGTGTGTGTGTGACACATACCTTGCTATTGTTGGGTTTAATGCATCGTACAAAGAATGGATTGGAGGCACTAAGGGTGGACATCAGGGAGTGCAATGAATTCTGGGTAGACAGAAATGAATAATCTATTACAAAATTGTAAAATGTTTTATACACTTAATCTACTAACTAATATTTTGTGTTAGTTTATTATAATTTTCAACACCATGCTAAAGTTTTCAGACTATGAGCCATTCCCACTTCTCATAAAGGACTGATTATGGAATGGTTCTTTTGTATTGCAAACATGATACTTGACTCTGAACTGCTGCTAATCATTATTCTTTTGTCTAAAATATTCTGACAATTGGGGCCCGTCTCACACCTAGATTGCCTACACTTCTTCATTTCAGCGTTGTTTTGTTTAGGGGATAGTCGCAAGCGTCGCGACACATGTTTACATTAATCTACACCCCGCCTCCAGCAGCAGGGGTGTTGGAAAGTTTGGAAACAGTATACCAGCCTTTTTGAACTTCTTTTTGCCCCGAAAAAAAACTTAGTTTGAAGTATATCCGGGCTGTGAGAGTGTAAGAGTAAAAAAATTAATCAAAAATCTTGTTACCTTCACTTTCATTCAAATTAAGCTTTTGTTTACCTGCTCTAAAGCATTATGGGAGTTGTAGTTTCTTACCTTAAATTGGGAGCTAACAGTAGGTCTGCGATACTTTGAGCCGCACTTGACAGTGTCCTGCCCAGTCCAGGTGTTCACTCTCTCAAAAAGATCATACACAAAATCCAACCTGAGAGAACAGGAATGTGTGAACAAATGACCTCACAGAGAACAGTTACACAAATACACACACACACACACCTGCTCTCTCTGAGTAAGTTGAGAATATCATCTCTGAAAGTGTCTCTGTTTTTCTCCAGGATTCCTCTGACATCATACACAACCTGGAGACAAAAAGCAGGATGTTAACCTGAAACACGACACCCGTAATGCTGATGTTGAACACATTTTGGTCTCTTTCTCCAGTATATACCACAACACATGATATATGTAATGCACGGACTACACTTTTCTTTATTTATTTCTAATGAAACTTTGCCACACAAAAGTACTAAAAACAACAAAAAAAGTTTTATATTCAGATGCAACATATATTTAAATAAAAATGCACCAATGTTTATCTCATAACAATATCAAAACTGACATAAAAATCATATGATCACCAACTTAGTGCGTAGAAATTAACAGTGTATGAAAAGTCTGTTTAGTCATATTTCATAGAACACCACCTATCACGAAACTTGACCTATTATGAGATCTATACACTGTACCTATTTTGAAATATTAGACTGCATTTGATATATGAGCAAAATATAACAGATTTTTGAAACATGCTTACAATTGCTAATTTACTTACATATACTGTTAATATAATAAAAACTTAGTAGACAGGGTGCTGTACCTCTCCTGCATAGTGCTTGATTCCAAACTGATGAACTGCAACACGAGGCTTAACATAGAACTGATTTCTCTAATAAGACAAAGAGAGACACATATTAGTGATTATAATACAGCAGTTCCCATATTCAGGGTGGATTCTGTGCCAAATATTCAAATCTGTGGTGGATCAAAAGTTTGTTCAGGGTGTTCCATTTGGCTACATTCTAGCATAGAGCTCTTGATCATGCAAACCTGATGCCCTTAAAAAAATGATGCTCTCTGTGTATGACTTACAGAATGCTGGCTATGGAGTTTCTCCAGCAATGTGTCATCAGTGCCTTTAGGAAAATGACTCTCCTCATTCACCAGAGCAAGCAAACCCAGCTTCTGCAGAGAAAACACATGCACAGAAAGACTCAGATATAGAACATCAGAATGTTTTCAGTGTTTTTGAGTGGGACTGTGTTTGTACCTTCTCTATGAGATCAAGGCACTCTCCATTATCCATCCAGTTGACATCATCCCAGACCAGCCCTTCTCTATGAACACAAATACACAGACAGAAATAAAATGGCATAGGATTAGATGTTTGCCATGTGCGTCAGTTGCATATGAATTGCGTTTTGGTTGGTGATGTGCACCATGTGTAATGACATACTTGTTGTACTCAAGTTGCTCTAGAGAGAAAATGTGCTTGTTGAAATACTCCTGCAGCTTCTCATTTGCATAGTTAATGTTAAACTGCTCAAACCGGTTCACCTGAGACCAAGAAAGAAAATCAAGCAGAAAGAATAAAATAACTCATAACTAGTAGGTTCAAATCTGCCATAAAACTCACTGCAATGACTCTCACCTCAAAGTTCTCAAAGCCGAAGATGTCCAGGATGCCGATGGATCGGAAGTCTTCACTGCCATTGATACGGCTATTCAATTTACGAATAATCCAAGTGAAGCACTGAGAGTAGAGAGCCATCGCCATAGAGTCCCTCGAGTCCACCGCCTGATGCACACACAGACATATTTGTCTTCAACGAGAAAATATGATATATCCTTACAGTGATAAAAAGGATGAAGTGAGGAAGTTGAAATGACTATTAATACAATGCAGTTACACGTGAAGTCCTCTAGAGGGAGGGAGAGATTCTAGACATGTTTTGGTGAGTACAGAAGTATTTGGATAAAAACTATGCTGTTTTCACTAGGGTTGCAAAGGGGTGAAAAATTTCAGGCATATTTCTAAAAGTTTCTAAAAAATCCTGGAAAGTTTCCTAAAATTCTGGAATGCTTCCAGAAATATTCCACCTCTTAGCAACCCTGATTTTCAGGTGAGACTTCATTGTTCATAAGCTATCTCACTGTTGAGCTTCTTTGAATATATCTCTCAATATTTTTCTTGCACCTAACAGTAATATAGTGGCACTGAATTTACATTTTGTGTAAATATTGTGTTAAGAAGTGAAGTTGTGGTGTTTGATGGGAAACTTTGTATTTAACACCCCTGTTACCTGCTCTACAGTGAGAGGTGTGCTGATTTCTTCTCCTCTGAGGATCATGGATCTGTGGGTCAAAACTTCAGCCAGCTGGGCACTATCCAACCCCAAAAGATCGGAAGCTTTACTGAGAGCTAAACAAACACATATTTTACTTTCATACATTTATATACTGTAAATGGAATGCAATTAACATCAGCAGATTACAGTAAACAACTCAAAAATTCCAACAATCGTGAGAAAAACAGAGCGGAGAGTGGAGGAGCGCTCACCTGATTTAGAGCAGACCTGTGCTCCACCTGCCGTTAGAAAATCTATGTTTCCCACATGCAAGATTCCTGAAAGGAGCCTCAAAACCTCCTTGATGTTCTCTTCTCCAAACTGCATTGTCCTCAGAGCATTCTAGCACAAAACACAGCCAAACAGCATTAAAACACAAGTGAATCTATTTATACGTAATACTGAAGTATTAATATACTTAAGGTTGGAGTAATGGCTCCTGAAAACTTGCTTTGACATCATCGGAATAAA
Organism: Carassius auratus; assembly: GCF_003368295.1. NCBI lineage: Eukaryota > Metazoa > Chordata > Actinopteri > Cypriniformes > Cyprinidae > Carassius > Carassius auratus. The sequence continues at coordinate 2,215,051 of NC_039269.1, read as the reverse complement.
TAAAATGTTTAAATATATTAAAATAGAAAATAGTTATTTTAAATGTTATTAATACTATTTCACAATATTCCAGTTTCAGTTGTATTTTTGATCAAATAAATAGAGCATTAGAGACTTTCTCCAATAACATTAAAATTAGTACTGACCACAAACCTGAAGTTATAAATAGTAGAGTAATACTGTATACTTTCGGTCTATAAGTCGCACCTGAGTATAAGTCGCATCAGTCCAAAAATAAGTCATGATGAGGAAAAAAACATATATAAGTCGCATTTATTTAGAACCAAGAACCAAGAGAAAACATTACCGTCTCCAGCCTCGAGAGGGCGCTGTATGTCTTCAGTGTAGACCTCTTGTGGCTGGAGAAGGTAATGTTTTCTCTTGGTTCTTTTCTCTGGGTTCATGTCAAATTAATTTTCATAAATAAGTCGCACCTGACTATAGGTCGCAGGACCAGCCAAACTATGAAAAAAGTGTGACTTATAGTCCAGAAAATACGGTACTAAAGCCCCTTTCACACTGCACGTCGGACCCGCAATATTCCCGTAACATTGCCTGGTCGCCTTCTGTGTGAAAGCAACCACGTCCCGGAATTGATTACCGAATTGAACCCGGGTCGGGGACCTAGTAACATTGCGGTAATCGATCCGGAACGAGCGATGTGTGAACAAAAGCCAGATCTAATTCTGTATCAAAGTGATGACGCGCGTTATCGTGCGACTCTTTTACCGGCTGTTTTGAAGGAAGATCAACATTCGCGACGAAAACGTAGTTTAGAGTTCCTCACTTTCCGCGCTGACGCCGAGATCGTTTGCTTGCTTCAGTTAAAGTATAACGTGCCAAGCGTTGTCGACTCGTACATTACACGTCACGCGCTGATGTCACGTGTCGTTACGGGATCTTCAAGGGTTGTGTGTGAAAGCACGCACATATACCGGGTCATCACTGGCAGTGTGAAAGTGCCAAATCTAGCGACCAGGGAACAATTACAGGAACACTTTACCCCTGTATTTGCCGGAATGGCAGTGTGAAAGGGGCTTAAGAGAGTAGTGCAGTTGGTTGATGCTGTACAGTACAGCAGTGGAGTGTGTGTTAATGAACTTTAGAGTGATGTTGTGATTGTCTTACCAGCACTTCCTGAAAAGTCTCGGTGTCATTAATGGCTTTGTCCTTCACACATCCTGACTGACCCAGATAATGAAAGCCCTCCGGAGGGGTTAGGGAGAACGACTCTGTGAGAAAAAGAGTGAGAGCGATAAACACAGATCTTAAACAAACTGATACTGTGTCACAAACAGCACTGATTCACTGTGATACTATGACTTTCTGACCTCTCAGTCTCATTTGAGAGTGACATCAGCCAAAGCTGAATTCTGGCTTAGGTGACTAAACTGAAACAGGCATGAATAATGACACAGTTTGGCACATTATGAGGCTCAACACGAAGCCTGTAATCTCTTCTTTGTCATATTTCTAGCTGAAATGGATTTAAAAGGAATTACATTCTCGTCTTACTATGATTATTGATAGGTTGCACACTGGAAGCAAGTTGAATAAAAAAAAAAAAAAAACATGGCAAAAAATTTCATTAAACAATTTGAAAAAATACAACTTATGTACTAAAATATTCAAAACTGAAATAGAATGAAAAACAAAAACTAACAATAGAAAATAAAAACAAATGCTAAATATAAATAAAATCTATAATAGTGTCTAAGTGATACTAAAACTTCACTGGTGTTAACAAAACCTACATTCATTTGTATCATCTGTTTTTGCAGATTAATCTTTTTCATAGCACCCTCTTTAGGATGTAATACTTATATAAGGCCCTTTTGAAGGGCAAGAAGTCTTCAGTCTCAATACAAGGGTTAAAAAGATGCTTCAAACAGCAATCTGTGGACAATTTAGACTGCCCAGACTCACCCCTCTGTTCTGCGCTGGTTCCAGCCAGCAGAGCGTAGAATATGTGATAATTTCGTTCCCCGGGATTTTGACGCACAACACGATTCTGAGGCAAACACAGACAATTAAAGAGTCCAACAAAGACATGATTAGTGACCCACATAAATCAAACACACACAGAGAGAGAATCATACAGGCAAAACTTTCATGAATATGAGAAACTCACCTTTTCTAAAAGGTCTGTGTGTTGAAAATATAAAGTCAAGGCAAATACAGAAAGAGGCACCATAACAGTACAAGTAATGAAATAAAGCTTCAGAGATGAACTAACAGTTGACACATCCAGACAAAGCCCAAACAGAGGATACAGTCTGTGATTCTTCCACCCTGGATGTTTCCATGCTGGCTGAAATGAAGCTGGATGAATTTCCCAAAGCGACTAGAGTTGTTATTATGAACGGTTTTAGCATTTCCAAATGCTTCCATTATTGGACTACAGAGACAGAAAGATGGGTAAATTCATGTATATGAGTGAGCACACTGTGTATATAGATTGTGTTTATTTGTTATATGAACAAACCTGCTCTCCACAATTGCCTCCTCTACATGAGATGATGCTCTCTTTGCAGTTGAGAGCACCACACTTTGCTGACTCATTGCAGACAGAAAGCGCAGAATCATCTTCGTGCTCTCAGTTTTACCTGCTCCACTCTCCCCACTGATACACACAGAGATGATTATTAGCTGAAAGAGTTGTAATGAGCTGATGTTGCCAGCAGAGGGCAGTTACTTTCTGACTCTTATTCAAGTAGTCTTTCGAGATGCAAGCTTTACAGGCACAATACATGCACACTACCATTGAAAAGTTTGGGGTCAGTAATATTACTTTTATTCATCGAAGACACATTCAATTGATAAAAAGTTACATTTAACTGACATAAAAAACTGAGCACTAAATCAGCATATTAGAACAATTTATAAAAGATCACTAAAGACTGGAGTAATGCTGGAGAAAATTCAGCTTTGCATCCCAGTAATAAATGCATAAATTTTTATATATATTAGAAAACAGTTCTTTTAAAATGCAATAATAATTCATATTATTACCTTTTTAACTGTGTTTTGATCAAATGAGAGCAGCCATGTTGAGCATAAGAGACTTTTTTTGTTAATACATTAAAAATCTTACTTATCCAAAACTTTTGAACAAGCAATGAATTTAAGACACTTTCAGTTTTAGTCAAACTACTGGTAATTATGAGGTGTTTAATATCTATGCAGGTATGAGGTTTGCCAAAAATGTAGACACGTTTAAAAACAGTTTAAACTGTGAAGGCATTAAACGAATAGTAAATTTAATTCATAAAATCATTATACAAGGTCAAAAACTACGCAGTTGCACTGGCCAAAATAAAAATTTTAAGGCCAATACAGACATTTAAAATACGTAAAACAAGACACTTTTTTTAATGCTAGAATCATTTTATATTTATATTCATTTATGTAATATATCTAAGTTTTAACAACAGAAAAATATATTTGTGCATTAGAGAACTGTCATAGGACACATGCCATATAATTGAAATGTGAAAGTAACATTAGAAATTATGCTATCAAGCATTTCATCCATGTGCAAAGTTACTTTCAACCTTGTGTTTGTGTTGGACCACTTGCCCTTTTCATAAGGCAAGGCTTGTTTGTGCTCGCTGTGGTTTCATCCTGCAGGTTTGGGAGTTTGTAGGTATTGGATTTCCACTGAAATTCTTTGTTGTGGTTTGCAAAAATGGCAGAAGAAAGCGTTCCTGTATTGTGTGTTGCTACAGCACGAGTTTAAGAAGTACTCTTCAGTTTCTACCTCGATTTCTGCACAGTAAGAAAAAAAGCCTGTCTTCTTTTGGTAGCCCTATCAATGTCCACATGTTTGCTGAGTCTGTACATACTCAGGGCTTTTCTTAGTCTAGGCTTGGCCGCAGCGGTCAGGTATTCTGCCAATTTGTATTCTCTATGTCAGCTCTGACTAAAGTCGATGAGAGATCTGCTGTGCAGAGAACAAACACAGCAGTCTGGCACCTTTAACCTCTGCATGCTTGTGTAATGAGTGCTGTCAGGCAGCCATGAGTTTGACCTCACACCTTAGCGAGAGGTCAGAGGTGAGGGTTAAGGTCAAGGCAGAAAACTTTATAGTCAGACTGTCTGAAAATTACAAGAAAATGAGGCCTGCAGAAACCACTGGCTTGTTAAATGCACAATTACGTACAACGCAGTACAGGAACGTACCTGATGAGCACACACTGGTTGTTGGAGCGCTTCCACAGCGACCTGTAGCACTCATTAGCAATGGCATAGATGTGAGGAGGAATTTCGCCCAGGTGATGTCGACTGTATTGCTCTATGGCTGTGGCATCATATAGATTTGATAGAGTCTGATAAGGGTTTACAGCTGCTAAAATAGAGCCGATGTATGTCTGCAAATAGAGACAGAAGAGAAAAAAAAACTCATTAAGTGAATAACCACATTTTATAAACACCCTCTGCGTGTCTGAGCATGTGCACACGTGCTTTGGCGTCTCCTGACCAATTTTTTTTTAAACCACAGATGCAAATGGATTGGATTGGTTGTTGAGATGTTTTGATTTGAATGCCAAATAAGTGCAAATTGGCATCTAAACGGTCAAATGTTCAGGTGAGTTTAGGACTTGTGACACACTCCTGCATCTCTCTTACCATATTGTATGCACGCTCATAAATGTACAACTGAAGATGAAATTTGAATTTATGACATTACACCAGATGTAAACTACATGCTGCATGTGTAATGGTAAATGTGCATACAAAACATTGCAGAATTTCTTTTTTGCTAATTCTAAAGGTGCTTAAAATGATTGATTAAAATTCTGTCATTATCTACACACCCTCATTTTGCATCAAAATGTTATTCTCTAGAACATAAAATAAATTATAAATATAAAAACAATTTTGTCCATACAATATAAATCAATGGGATCTAGTGTAGTTTTTTGGATCCTATACTGATGTTCATTATATGGACACAAAAACTTTTGAAACATTCAAATTCTATTTCTTCTTTTGCTTTGCAGAAGAAAGAAACAATAAACACTGATTAAAGTTTTCATCAAGTTCATTTCAAGTCTCTTTTGAATGCAATGTCTGTCAAAATATACTTTTTCCCACAGAATACATAAAGGATGATCGTTTAAATGAACTTTGCATGTTTCGTTTGTGAGGTTTGTCCAGTCAAATCAGAGATGAGTTTACACACTAAGTTGTATAGTTATATTAATATCGGACTGTAATTCAGTAAGAGACAGATGGAAACAGAAGTACAGTGCAGTAAGAAGTTTTAAAGCAGACATTTAGCTGTCAGTATGTGGTCCTCAGAAGGGGAAAGCCTTCCTATTGAGTCACAGGTGTTATCAGTTTGCTCTGAATGGGCTGGCGGGATTCCCCGCTCTATTCTAGTATGGGAAAAATGAAGTCAATATTGTAAAACACACACACACACACACACACACACAAATAAAAAACCTACCCATTTTAAAACTGAGGAGCACTATTGTCTAGGATAGGATTATCTAGGAGACTGAATATGTGCTTGGAATGGAATACTATTACGCTCCTAACCCTAACTCCTAATGCACATTATAGTTCGTCTACTGCATAAAAAGAAGAATTTAAAAGTACAAGATAAATGATTTTTTCATTTATCAATTTCAATGATCAATTTAATTCAGAAAGTGCCATACTTTGCACTTTTAAAGGTACTGTTAAATCCGAAATCCTGGTCAACATTTGGATATATTTTAAAATAGGGAATAAATTATAATGACGATTTTCGTTTCAAGCTGACTTTTTTTTTACATTTTGAAAATATCTTGTGGTCAATAATCAGATCAAGTAAACAGTATTGTAGGATACACTCATCATATACAATACATTCTGTACATATTATAAATACTGAATACCTTTATTTCATACCATTTCGAACATCTAACAAACATGATTTGGAGCGACTGTGAGTTTTTACATTTTTAGATGAAATGTATGCTAACAATAAATAGTGCTCATAAAAGCTATAAAGATATTATTTTCACTTGGGACCCGGAAACAGTATTTGTTATTGTACGCCTTATCAAGCAGATAGCCATGGACTTCCTGAACAAGGCTTGGACAATGGTTAATTTAGGAAAGCACACTACTCATGCTATTTCAGCCATATAAAGAAACAGCAGGAATAGTAAGAGCAAGCAAGTACTGAATTCAGCCAATCAAAGTGTGACACACTGCCACAGTAAAAACCCCCAGATGCCCCTGCGAGGGTTTAATCTCCATAAGTGCTACCTTAGAAATGCAATGAAGGTCTACAGCAGCCATGTCCTTCCCATAAACTCCCCTGGGTGTGTCTGCAAATGTATGTAACAGCACTCTGAGGGGCTTAATTGGGGGTGAACGTCATCTGTATCACTCTGTTGTTGTTGGGTTCAGTCCAGTGGTGCTACCAATATCTTCATAGTTAAGAATTCATAAAGCAGACCACAGTCACAGTAAGTTAAAAGATGCAGTTTTTAGAAAGCATATTTAATATGCTGTTCCACATGCACAGACAGAAGCAGACATGATATTGCTGTCTAGAAAGACAGCTGAGAGTGACAGCTATGCATAGTGATGCACAATAAACTCTCACACACATACCCTCTCAATGTTAAGCCGAGTGTGTAGAGTAAGAGTTGAAACATGACCTGACTCAACCGAAGCAGAACTATTTCCTGCTACACACTCGCACTACAGCGAAAGAGAGAGGCTGCAAACAAAATAGAGAGAGCAATACTATGAAAAAGAGGTAAACCTCACATGCAAAAGACATTTTCTGGATCACCAGCCCCCCTGTGTGTGTATACGTGTTTGATGTGGGAAGCTGGCCTAGTATTTTCAGTCCAAATGTAAGGCAAAAAAAGTCCACAGCTGTTTATAATCAGAGAAGGAGGGAGAGAGAAAGAGAGAAACGTCTTTGTGTTTTAAATGCTGTGGAATCGGATCTCAGCTAGACACACACATTCCACAAGACTACCCCCAAACACACACACACACACTCAACCAGACGCTTTTATTTTCCTCACAACTTGTGTTTTTTATAATGGCATTGAGGATTGCTGTTTATTTGTACTGAGTCTAATCACCTCAGGCTTGGTATTAAGTAAATAAACTCCTCTGTGACTTTAAGCATTGATTTTTAATATATACATTTAAGTTGAAGAAGAAACAGACAGACATTATACAGACCACCAAAAACTAACCACACACACCACACACAAATAACACCCTAATTCGTTCTGATTGCTCCCATATGTCACCAATTAGCATATCAGTTTAGCAGATCTGTGGCGGCTGCGCTAATTAGCCAATGAATTCATTAGATTCACAAATGTGGAATTACAATTGTGGTTTTATGTGATTTTCAATGATGGAGAAAATGTGTTCAAATGTGATTTGGGTTTCTGGTGATTTCTGGTTTTGGCATCGAAATGTAAACCAATAAAACCACACACAAGCTATCAAAACGTGTAACTTGGGTTTTGTTTACAATGTCCATGATAAAGTTCTTCTTTTAAAAAATAACATAATGTAAATACAAAAATGACTGTTTATTTTATAATACGGATAATAAAATACATGTCTGATTTTAAAGCTAGCCCTAACCCTAAAACACACCTTATTGGCATTAGAGATTCACATTAAGGCATAATTTAGTCGTTTTAGCCCATAATGTGTGGGAAAAGGTTTCAGTCATGTCGAAACAGGAGGTGTGCATTTTCTCATGATAAGTGAGTAACTCTGACGTTAGTGTGATAACCATCGCATACCTGCAGACAACACCCACTCTCATAGGTGACTGGTTATTTCACACAGATCAAACGATCCAATCACATGGCATGTGATTATGTGACAGACAGACAGAGAGAAAGTGTGTGTGTGTGTGTTTGTGTGTGTGTTAGAAAGAGAGAGAGGCAAGCTGCCTCCTGCTCTATCACTTTATAATAATCATTAACTGAGCAAAAGAGGCTATTCCTATTACTTTATCTGTACATGTAGATGCAAGGGTTTTTATTATTATTCTCAGTATTAGTAGTAGTAGGTTGTGTAAAATATAAACATAAAAATACCAGTTAATGACTGTACCTCATTTGCAACATGTCTGACAAATAAAATATCCTTACAAATCAATGACAAGACGTATTAAAGGGATAGTTCACCCAAAAATGAAAATTTCCTCATGATTTACTCAACGGTCCCTTTAACATACAGTGTGTCATAACTTCATCCTGTAAGTCAGTGTCAGTGTATTGAAAATGTTTGAAATACAAAGGAACAGTTGCTCTCCCTAAACCCAAATGTTTTTTTTCTTCTTCTTCTGTGGAACATAAAAGACACATTTAGGAAAATCCTGGCCTTGCCACTATTTTGAAAATAATGAAAGTTAATGAGGGCTTGGGCTGTCAAGGGTTACAATGACAAATAAGAGCCATAAAAGTATTATAAAAATAGTCTTGTGTGCTATAAAGTCATATGAAGTCATATGATACAGCTGTGTGGGGAACAGAATGAAAGTCATTTTTCACTGAAAGTCCTGACATCCTCTCTAGCTCTTCTTGGCACATTCATGAGAAAACCAGTAATGTTCGATTTGTGAACAAATCACTCTTTTGAATCAGATGGTTTCAATGAATCGTTGATCTAGCCCTGCACTATTTTATGGTACTTTTATGGAGCATTTGCTTCCTATTTGAAGCATGACTGCCCCAGACCTTATTAAGTTCATTATATTGAAAAGCAACCAGTATATTCCATATTCAGGATGCTTATTAATTTTTGATCCACAGAAGAAAAAAAGTCAAACAGGTTTGAAATGATGACAATATTTTGGGTGAACTATCCCTTTAAATACAACTACAGAGAAGTGTAAACAGATGTTAACCAGACAGATGTTAAATCCCCTTAGATGCACACACAAACATTCACTATGTATTAATTGGACTTGATGCAGATGCTTGGAAATAAAGACTGAGAGTCAGCAGTAGCATGTTAACTCTGTTCCATGGAGACTGTCTGGAAATCTGGAACTGGACTAACTGCTTTTGGCACAGATCACATCCCGACAGTGCACACACAAACACACAGTTGAACCAGCCCCAAAGGACAACACAGAACACTGTTGTGAGGAAAGGCTCAAGAGGCAGTATAAAGAGAGAGCCAAAGGGAGAGAGACATGCAAGTAAGCAAATATATTATACTTTGACACATTAAAGAACAGAAAGCCATCCAGCCACCTGCACAGCAACCCTGTGTCCTTGACAACTGCGTCTTTCACCACAGCTGAAACATTCACACACTCGTAACACACACTCATTTGTAAAAATGCACTCTTAATGAATAACAAACAATGTTATATTGAGTGTTTGTGGGTGATTTTGCTGTGTGTTTACTCACATATATGCTCTTCTGTGTATAGCGGAGCTGCAGGTTGTGTAGAATGGCCCCGTCGTGTAGGTCCTGTAGGGTTGCCATGTCCTCGACCCCACTGATACTGCTGCTGTGCATTGGGTAAACCCTCTGCCTGCTCACGGCATTCTGTTTGTAAGTGTACACCTGAACAAAACACACATTTGCAACACATGTTAACAGTGTGTTGATCTTCCGTTCTCAGTATTTGTTTTCATTTTGTGTAATGATCACAAAAGCAACAAAAAAGAGAACAATATATAAAGAATGTCAAACACATTTTTTAAAGTTTATTATTATTGGTTACCACTCTAAAATCTGATTGGATGACCCACATTTAAAGACATTGTAAAATAGCTGAAGTATGCATTTCTTACATTCACTGTATACATTTATAATGGCACATAAACTGAATTCTATATTAATGCACATCAATGCTAGACCTCTGAAACTATACATTTCTTTTATCCCAGGCAACCACTTTAATAGATAGCTTTACTAGCTTCATGACTCATTGCATACTCTCTTCAATTCTCTGCTAAAAAAAAGCTTAAACCAGCTTAAAATGGTTTTTTGGTCTCAGCTGGTCACCTAGCCTGTTCAGGCTGGTCTGTTTGCCGGTTTTAGACTCCCTTCAACAGGTCAGACCTAGAAGACCAGCTTGACGACAAGCTAAACCAGCTGAGCACAAGTTTGTTCAGACTGGGAGATTGGTTTTATTTTTTCCAAATTCCGTTTTTTCCATTTTAATTTTTTCTTAGAATCTGTTTTATTAGTTAAATAATCTAACAAAAGAAATCAAAAAGCATGTCTAATTAATTGAAATAAATTTTAAAGCCCTATGTAATACTTTTTATTTTTTCACTCAAATTAAGATTTTTGTTGTTGTTGTGTATTTAATTTTTTTTTTGGTAAAACAATCCTGGTAAATAATTGTCCAGTTAAATATTCCTTAAAAATAATATTTTAATATTAATTTTATTAGAAGTAGTGCAAGTAATTATATTTCTGTCATGGTTTCTTCAAGTTAAACCAAACTTTCATTTTGACAGGTTGCTGTCAAGACCTTTAGTTTCTATTTGCATGTGGTATGACAATAACTTTTCTCAAAAGAAATGGTTAAAATGATAATGAAGTGATTCTTAGAGCAGCATGTACTCATATATTGAGGCAGCAGAGGCTAAAAACACTACAATTATCATGTGTGTTTTAGTATGTGTGTAGTAAACAAAACATCTGCACCATTCATTCACACAGAGACAGGCAGGATTCAAATTTAAATAGAATTTATGTCATTCTTTGTTATACAGTAAATCCATATTTGTCACTAGATTTCACAATTCCATCTGGGTTTTGCCTTTATTTTATTTCTTTACACCGTACAACTAAAACCAGTGCTTAAAAAACCCTAAAATGCTGAAATTAAACAGAAGGTGTTTATTGTTTTAATTAACTATACAGATCCTGATCTCATATGGAAGGTAACATACGGTCCACTGATTGTGCCGCAGACCAGAAACAGAAGCCAGAGACACAAGCAAGTTGCATGTGTTTGAATACACAAGCGAGAAGATGAGAAACAGACTCAAGAAACACACCTTAAAACACAAACACATCGTGCTCAGTTGAGAAACAGGCTTAACTGAGTTTCTGGTCATTTCTGTGTACCTGGTGCCTGGTTCCATGACAACAAAGCAGCCTGCTGGTCTCTTCCAAACAGAGAAGTGTGTGTTTGTGTAAAATGAGAGCACAACACCTGTTCAGCAGTGTGTTTTGATCAGAGGTGCACAGAGCAGATGTTAAGCCACTGTTTCTGTTTAATGCATACACCGCCACCCCCACTTACCTGGCCATAGTCTGTGTTAAAGACCACCACTCCACCAGAGCACGAGTCCACGGTACTGGGGACATAATGATCCTCCACCCAGAGCCACACTCGACAACCCTGTCAAACACATAAACGCTGGTTAGCAACATACTGAACAATAGTAGAAACTCAAACAACTGTTTGCAAAACCACACATTGGATGTAATTGTGGATTTTGAAATGAAATTATAAACTGCGTTTGAGAACATCCTGTGGTACAGAAAAATCACTAACAATTAGCAGCAACAATAAAATACAAACAACTGTTGTGTTAAAACTATGTGGTATTTGTAATTCTAGCTCTTGACATCTTGGTATTTGCAATTCTAGACTGTATTCTCACATGTGTCTCCTAAAGTTTCAGAATACATCTTATCTCAATAAACTCTCGCACTCTGCTCTTGTTTGGTTAGGTACCAAAGTTTGCAATCAAATTTAAGAGATTTCAACATAAACTCATATTTCTCATCAGTACTTTAAACTTTTTACTCGTCTCACATTTTAGAACAAATGTCTACTTCTCCGAAGGAAGACAGAGTTGAAACTTAGATGAAGGTAAGAACTTCAAGTCTCCTAAAAATGAAAGATCAACCTTTGAGCAATACCTTTTTCTGGAAGGCTCTACTCATTAGGTCAAAAAAGGTATAATTACCAATAACTGTACCTCATTAGACCAAATTCCTCCCTCTGTCTCTCATATGCCACACTGCCACACACACACACACACACACACACACACTATAAGTGTACATGCTGATGGAAGAAACACATGGTGATCTGAACAGGCATGACTGGCTGTGAGGCCCCACTGAAGCAGACACAGTTGAACTTTAACCCCATTCCCCACTTACATGCACACACACACACACACACACACACACACACACACACACACACACACACACACACACACTATCAGCACTGCATCAAACACTGCAGCATTGTGTTCAGTCCATTGCCACACTGCATTATGGATATTGCATTTGTATATACAAGTTCAAATGTACTAAATGTAGAATATTCCACTTATTTTTCCACATGGAAAACATCAGACCGAGACGATAAATCAAATAAAACATGAACACAACAAAGTGATTATGTTTGACCACAGTAAAAACAGCAACTTTTAACATGAATGTTTTAAATTAAGACTGTGGAATTTGAAAAATGACCGAAAGCCTTGTGAATCACGGTATTAGGATTTTTTTTTATTTTATTCAATTCAATTCATCGATTACCTGTCATTCTCTCTCTCGAGCACTTTACTAATGCAGTGGCATAAACTCAACAGTCCTTCATAGCTTAGAAGAACGGAAACACACACACACACACACACACACAGAACTGCTGAATGATCAGACTAAACTGCAACAGAACAGCTGTGCAGCTGGACACACACAGATGAACACTTTCTCCTAACCCAGCATAATATACAGAAACAGCTATAAGCATCTAAACCAATCTTAGATTGATTTCATTAGAAAGGGTGTCAAAACATTACTGTTTGTTTGATTAACACTGACTAATAGCATGAGTTTGGGTCTATCTTTTTAAATCTTCTTTTTTATGGCCTTCAATTAAAATATTATTTGACATACAGAATTTGGCAAGATGTGGACTTATTTCAATGCAACACTGTAAATAAAATCTTAAACTGATACAATTAATCAACAAATTAAGCAGTTCAATTATTAGTTAGCTGAAGCTGAAGTGTAAAGATTATTCGAATAAATATAATAAAAATCCACAATTTACTCTGACCTAAAAGGCCACAGTAACCACAGAAAAACTTAGCTTTGGTAAGACAAAGACAAAAGTCTGTAGAGGAAATGGACAATTTAAGTCATTTTCTCTCTGATTACTGTCACATGCATATCTTCATGGTTTCTAACAGCTAGTAGCTGTAAAAAGCAAATAGACACAAACTAGGAATGACAACAGAAAAATTAAGCAATAAAGAACGGGACATGATTTTATCAATGGGACTATTGTATTACATGTTGTGTTCATATAAAAGGAATCCGACGTTTAAAGATGACTGATTGTTTCTGGTAAGCAGCATGACACTGCTTGCAGTTGCAAAACAGATAATTTCGCATGAAGTGTTTTGCATATTTTCAAACAGTGTTTACTGTCTAAAAAAAATTAACACTGTAGTCGATTGACTCTAGATCCATATACATTTAAAACCTCAAAACTCAGAGTCAGTCCCATCAAGTTAGTGCATCTCTAACCCACATAAACAGGAAGCTGTTTTTCTCCCTAAACCAAGTTTATCTCAGGAATTCTGGGCGTCTAATCCAATTCACCATCTCTGCAGTAATCCAGGATGCACTGTCTGTGATACCGTCCGTTTCCCAACATTGGCTTGTGTTAATGTGTGTTGCTTCTCTCTAAATCACCTTAAGAAATGAATGTTAAGAAACTTTTGAATTGTTCATTGGTTTTTTAGTATGTGTGGATTTACTTGAAGGACAAAAATGCTCCTCTAGAAGTCTGCTAAATCTTACAAAACCTCACTTTGGGGACATCCAGAAATCCATCTGGTGGTTGAGGCATTAAACCTGAGTGAGTGTGTGTGTGTGTGTGTGTGTGTGTGTGTGTGTGTGTTTCCTTGACAGAAGCATATTTCGAGTTAAGCAGCTTTCACCATGTCTTGTGTTTATCTGCAAACATTATAAGATTACAACTGCTCAACAAGTTTATGACCGCAACACAAACATGCTGACACATTACGGTTTAAAATACTCAGAATATACCTAAATTATAATTATCTCTCTCTAGTCAAAACTATTTTTTAGATTATCACACTGATTTTTTTAAATGACACAAAAACCTTAATGTGTTTACAAGCACTTTTAATTTCAGCAATAACATTTCATGTAAATGCTTCAGTCCAACTGGAAAATGGCTAATCCAGTTTTTGCAAAGTTAGACCAACAGATCTAAAAATGTTTTAAAAATCCTTAAAATATTTAAATACTCATTATGTTGTTTGACTACACAAAAAATAAAAAAAGACTGTAGCTTGCAAAGAGAGAAAAGCAGAGAAACAGTGAGAAAAAAAGAAAGTCTAAGTATTAGGGGTGTAACGGTTCACAAAATTCACGGTTCGGTTCGATACGATACACTGATGTCACGGTTCGGTTCGGTTCGATACGTTTTAGATACAGCAAAATGTAAAAACATCTCAACTTTTCAGAATGCCGCAAGCGCACCGCGGGTCATGTGACAAGAACCAACCAATCAGCTTCATCCTTTCCCGTAACAACGTTGAGAGCTCAGCCAAGATCAAGTATAGGTCTCTGCAGGAAAGTAATGGGAGTTACAAGATCAAGGTGTTTTTATACCATGATATCTGATTGGTTGATGTAATAGTGACGTTAGGTTTAGGGGTGGGGTTGGGTAAGGGGGATCATTTAGATTGCATGATTCAGAAACACCCAGCTGTTTTAAACCACCCACATGGTGATAAACGCCCCCTTTTGCTCTGCAGAGACCTAAGTCTCGCCAAGATGAAGGATCAGCTGATCATAGTTGTATATGGATTGCAATTTTTAGAAATAAATTTAGTAGCAGAGCTACTGCAAGCGATTTTTAGAGCCGCAAATCCATTTATCCTTCGCTGAAATTTCCGCGTCTCATGGAGAGAGCGTCATTGTTGCTTAGCAAAGACAGACGCCTCATGAGCGCTTCTGCCCAAGCGCTTTGGAAAGGAGGAGAAAGACGCGCTTAGCGTTTTCCATGCGTTTTTAGGCACGATATGTGAACGGCCCCTAAGGCGCTCGCTCACTCAGCACGCGCTGAAGGCTCGTTGCAAAATGTCTAATGCATTTAACAGACCAGAAATATAAGATCCTAAAATAACCAACAGGTCTGGTGTTTGGGTTGGATTCCCTGTAAGCTATAGTGTCTAAATGCTGCAGGGATAGTTTGCTGCGTGCATGTTTCTCCTTTTTTTTCGTCTTTTCCCAGATAGTACTGACGCATATATCCCAGATATTCCCGCTGGTGTTTTTTTTTTTTTTTTTTTTGTATTCCCGCTGGTGTACCCTGTCATGTTGCAGATGCGACATACCGTTGTTTTTTTATCCACCACTCTCTTGCCATCACCATTATAGCTTAAAGGGAATCCAAAGTGCACCCAAACACCAGACCTGTTGGTTATTGGAGGATCTTCTCATTTCTAGTCTGTTAAACGCATTGGCTATTTTGCAACGAGCCTTCAGCGCGTACTGAGTGAGCGAGCGCCTGCTGAGTAGCCTAACATAAACATATAAGATGGTGTTTTTTTCTTCTTCGGGAGTGTCAGGGGCGTTGCCTGTTACGTTGTTTGGGTTATTGGGCTACCTTGTTGAACGCATATCATTATATTTCTCTTTTTTTTTTTTTTCAAATATAATTAATTAGTCCAACGAACCGTTCGGTATACATAATGCGTACCGCGTACCGAACCGAAAGCGTCGTACCGAACGGTTCAATACGAATACGCGTATCGTTACACCCCTACTAAGTATGTATATATTCAAAAGCTTGAGATCAGTATTTTTTTATGTTTTAACGTAAGACTGCATTTATTTTAATAAAAAGTAAAAACAGCAATATTTTTTTCTGTAATCGCAAAGCTGAATTTTCAGAAGCAATTACTCTGTGTCACAAAATCCTTTAGAAATATGCTGACTTGCTTCTAAAGAAACATTTATTATTATCAATTTTGGAAACAGTTGTGCTGCTTAACTATTTAGGGCAACTATGTGTATATTTTTCAAGATTCTTTGATGAGTATAAAGTCTTTATGGTCACTTTTGATCAATTTAATGGATCCTTGCTGTAAAAAAGTATTAATTTCTTCCAGAAAATTAAATTTTTGACCCCAAACTTTTTGAATGGTACAGTACATGTCTGTCAGGTTTTCTGGCCTTTATTCACTTCCTGTGCTAAAAAAAGATTGCTCAAGGGAATAACAGATTTAAACAGGTAGCAAGAATCCAACTAAAACATCACAGGCACAAAACTGATGCACAAAGACTCCCAAATCAAACGTCACTGACTCTTTATAATTTTGTTTCATGTTAAGATGAAAGAAAAACCTCACTTTGAAGTTAAAAAGTGCACTGTGTGCATGCATGTCTGAGTGTGTCCTTGTATTGTGTATCTAAACTCTTAAAATAATATCAGAGTTTTGGAGTGTGGTCAGGCTGGGCGGAGTAAAGGATGAAACAGACCAGAGTTACTCTGTAATCTCACTGCTGCTTACAGTGCATGTTCAGAGCTTACCACACACACACACACACACACACACACACACTTCTCCATTGCTCTTTTTCTCTCTCTTTCTTTCTCTCATTTGGCTGCAGGAAGTGAGGAATCAGATATCGTTTGGGTCAACAGGAAGGCAGGCCAGTGATGAAGGGCATTCCTGCATACTTTGGTTCTCTCATATGCAAGGCTTGGTGTTCAGACTCAGTCCGGTCTCCTAAACTTATAACCAAACTTATTTTACCAAGCAAACCCCTCTCAAAAACCCTCACATATACACTGCATTGCCGCCTGACCTACTTTTCCACAGCACTCTCATTTTCTCTCTCTCTCTCTCTCTGTCCTACAGTGAAAAATGTGTGTTTATACTTCACAACGAGAGTGAACGAGGGAAAGAGCGCTGTATAACCTCACACGGAACAAAGACAAAGACCATCTGCATGTATGTATGTATGTGTGTGTGTGTGTACTTTGCGCCAGGTCCTGGTTTAGAAGTCTCATAGATTGCAATTGTTAAGGATCATAAAAGGAAGTCCTCCTTGTTTTCTTCCTCTTTGTTTGGTAATTATAATGCTTTAGTCATTCGGGAACAAACAGACTAATTAAGCATTCAGGTTTTGCGTGTTAATTGACACGATTTAAGAATAAATGAATAGTTTGTATAAAAAGAAAATTCTGTCATCATGTACTCATCCCTCATTCTAACTTGTATGACTATCTCTACCATGGACCACAATAGGAGACTTTTTGGAATATGACCTGGTCAATGCTTTCCATGCACTTACAATAAATGGGGAACTGAATTTTTCTAAATTCAAAATGTCTGACTTTATGTGTCTTGTCGAGAAGATGTGCATCATATTTTAAACCTCAATTATCGAGTTAAACTCAAGATGATCGGGAAAAAAACAATTTTATTTTTGTCTATTTCTCATCAAAAGTCTATGGTATGACTTCGGAAGACTTGAACTTTTTGAATCTTGAAAGTTGGGTCCCAGTTCATTCAGGACCTAATTTGAAACCTTTTGTGTGTCAAAGAACAAGACATTAATAGAGCTTGGAAACAGGATGATGAGTAATTGTTTTTTTGGTGAACTATTTCTAACATAAACATGGGAAATTCACAAACAGATTTCTCTTTCAGTATTTGTCTTTATCAGCATAAGGGGTTTTTCTGTTCAGAGTTTCTGGTAAAGGACAGGTTTGAATAACTGCGCTGTGTAATCATTAAGCTACTCACAAGATTTAATGTGCGTGCGTGCGTGTGTGTGTGTGTGTGTAAGAAGAAGGATTACCTGACACCAAGCAGATGAAGAAACCCAAGGGGGTACATGACCAAATGTGTGTGAGGGAATACTGTTCCCACTTTGAGGTCAAGATTTTTAGTTCTCAAGTTAGTTAAAACTTGAAAAAATGTCAGTGAAAACTCTCAGTGAACAAAAAGCTTAAACATTTAATTCAAAATACATATATAACTCTAACTATATTACATATCATGTTTTATATTTTAAAAATAAAAATGTTAATTAAAACAGATCTGATATTAATTAAAAAAGATAGGTCTGTGGTACTTCCTATGTAAATATGTGTATATGTGAGTCTCATAGCTCCTGTACTCCAGGTGCTAAATAAGCTCCACCCCTTTGTGTGTTTTATTATGGTGTTCAATTTGATTTCAGCAAACCAAAACCTCTGTGTATTTGCTTAAATATTAAAAGCAATTTACTAGGAAAAATGATGACAGAGTTATAATCTAATTCTTAGTGCATGAGACTTCACGGTTGCACCCAAAACATCTCTGATCCTCTATAGGACTTTTGTTTCAGGGAAAAAGAATAACCTGGATTGTTTGTTCTCCCAGAATGACACTCCTCTGCACTAAAGCACAACTCTCAAACAGTACCTGCGACTCTGATTGGCCAGTTCACAGGAAAATAAAGAGCTTTACCTTTGAATAAGCTCCGCCTATATTGACTGCAGGGAGGCAATAGCCACAGCGACGCTGCTGTGCAAACACATCCATACACAAACACACCTAAAACAAAACGGACATGCAGGCCTGCCACCATAACTGCAAACAGAAATGTGTGCATGCATGTGCGTTCATGCTAAGACAAAAACACAAATCCCTGGAGAAAATGTCAGATCTGTATGTGGACTCTCTCTCTGTGAGGTTAGACATGCAGAAGAGTAGTATGTGAAACAGGAATCACCCTGTCTCTCCCTTGTTGAGGTCAGTCATGTAGAAGAGTCGTGTGTGAGACAGGCATTCACGAGCTCAGCTCTTCCCCACATTCTGCACGCATGTTTCAGCTGAATCTGTTTCCGCACACACAGCTATGTCTTTTTAAAGACTGCTCCTTTTGTCCAGAACCGTTTCACAGGCTAGATACGCAGCAGCAGGCAGATATTTGACACTATTGTGTAAAGCTGGTGCAGTTAGAGCCCACTGCTTTTTGTGCTTCCCTCTAAAACAATCTAAAAATCTCATATAAATACTGTTTCTGAGCCAGTGCAGGTGAGTATGTTTTATTAAGATTATATATTTTATAAGGGTGACGCCTTCACAGGTGAAAAGTGCAATCCTGAGGACTAATGATCCACCTCAAGCCAACATTAGAAACCTTCACTTGTGACTCATGTGGCGCTGGCTCAAGGGAGCGGCTCGTGCTACCGATCATCACCTCGCACTCATTTCACAATAAAGTCACAAGGGATGAATAATACTATTGTCTCATTTCCATCAACGTCAGTCCTGACAAGCATTACACAAAATCACCTTTTGGCAATACTCAATTTTCAAAATTCAATTGATTTCTATTTAAAATAATTTATGTATACAAAGTATTATTTAAAAAATGACTATATAAAATCTTCAAATGTAATTTTAAAATGAATTTAAAACGTATATTTAAACTTTTTAAAACTCAATGTCTGTTTATTTCTTCATGTAATTCACATCATGATCATACCATTTAAAAATATATATTATTAGTGTTGGGTAAGTTACTCTAAAAAAGCTACTAATAATTATATCTTCAACAGCGTGTTTAGATTAGTGTACTAATTACTCCCTCTTAAAAGTCAACCAACTGAACAATATATGAATAGACATGAAACAGTTCTCTTTTTTATTATAAAATAAATAATATAAAATAGCACAAATTATTTATGACCTGACCAAAGTATTTAAAGTAAAAAGTTTGAATTAAAAACATAAATTTGTATGTTAAATGTAGTACTGTTTTATATAGGATTGTTCTACAGTCCATACAGCATCAGAAATAACTAGTGCTGTCAAAATTAGCGCGTTAACGCATTCGATTAATTTGAAATATTTAACGCGTTAAAAAAAATAACGCAATTAACGCGGTTGCAGTTTTTTTTATTTCCAGTTGTGGCCTATGTGTGTTCAACGTGCAAAGAAATATGGATAAGACCAAGGAAGGACTTTTAGACGGAAAGTTTCAGTATAAAACTCTGCCGGATTACTCTTCAGTCTGCCACAAGAAACATTACTCTTCATTCAGTCTGCCACAAGAAACAGCAACATTAAAATCATGAACTCAAATGTCATTGTTTAAAAAACAAAAAAAACAATGACTGTAACAGTGCGTAAATCAGACCTTTCTGTAACGCTAACGTTAATAAGCTTAAACGAAAATAAACGAAATAATTGTGTAGCGGAGTATTTTTTGTACTTAGTGCCGCGAACTGTCAATCACCCCTGTACGCGTTGATCACTGTCCTTGCAGCTGCAGCAACTTGCGCTCTCTCTCTTCATCAAGCTTTAAAACAAAAAGGGGACAAAAAGATCATATTGTTTTTGTGCATAGGCTATAGATTAATTAGATAAATGAATATCTAAATTTGTGCCTTGCCGTCTACGGTATTTTTTTAGAACTTAGAAAAAAGATGCTGCAGCCAATGAGCAGCCAGCGGGGGCTGCAGGACGACTCAACCTCCGCAGACAGTTTTTAATGTTTATCACACAATAAATACTCAAGATTTTGCTTTAGTATAACTCACAACGAGTTTCACACACCTTCTCCGGCCACGTTGAGTTGTTGACACTTAACAGTGGGAAAAGCGACACATGCGCTATTCACTTTGTATAACTTAAGGGTGAATGGGTAATGTAGTTTCTGCTCTGGGTGGGATAAATTAGGAAGCTTGCATTGTGAAGTGCGCTCTGAAAATCGGCAGTGCAGGTGAAAGATTAAAACCTCTATTAAAACAGATGTCCAAATGAGCGTACCGGTACGCTACAAGCACGTTCTGGGCGCACGGAGAGGTGACGGTACGCTCAAGAGCTATATTTGGAAGTGGCGGTACTGAGTACCTGTGCATACTGGCCCACTTAAAGCACTGGCAATGACTATACTTTGGAATTTTTTGCAGTCCACTTAGAATTCAACATGGAAACCATTTTTGTCTATTATTGGCATTGATTGTTTTGAAATTCAAATGGTACTTACATGCCTGTGTTTTTATTTCTGTAATAAATATGGCTTTCAAGCCAACAGTTAATTTGGAGGATATTGATGGTTTATTGCAGGTATGTTGTTTACATGAGAAAATCTGTGTTACAAGTTAAACAAAAATTCCAATAAACAATCATATTTTGAATTTAAATAGATTATTTGTCTTGAGTTTACATTAATTATTTACATTTTACATTTACATATCCAAAAAGTTTCAGTCTTTTAATTGCGATTAATCGCGATTAATCGCGATTAATTTTAAAAAATTGTGCGATTAATTAGTTAATTTTTTTTAATCGATTGACAGCACTAGAAATAACTAATTACAGAAAATCTAAAAGTAATCCCTTACTTTAATTTTCAAGGGAAATTAAATTACAGTAATTAATTTGTATAATAAGTAATGTATTGCACCCAACACTGTGTATTATTATATTATATAATTATTATAATCTAATAAATACCTTTTTTTATATATATTTTTACTTACTTTTATATACTTTCTAATTCAGCAAGTGTACAGTGAACACTTCTAATAATAGCTATAAGATGCAGAGGAGGAAACAAGAATGAAAGGTAAGGAAATGCCTGTGAGCTCCACTGGGAATGACCTAAACCGTTCAGAACCGGGCCAGTGAGAGAGATGTGAGGGAGGGAGACACACACACACACACACACACACACACACACACACACACACACACACACAGACACTCACTCACACTCACTCACTCAGCGTGCGCTTACAGTCCTGAACATTAAACAAACTACATTGGCATCAAGCAATTGATCGCATAAATATAGCAATACAGAGAAATATTTAAAAAAATATATAGAAATATACAAGCGATTTGGTATTATATATCATATATTTTGTATTCTGGAACAAAATATATATCAACATGGAAATATTATTTTTATACCAAACTTACCTCGGTGAAAAAGTTATCCATTGTCCTTATGATTATGAGTCTCAGGGGTATTCATAGGAGTCAAGAAGCCCAACCATAAGTGCAACACAACAGAGTGAAAAGTGTCATGCAGCCCCACACTGCATCTCACTGATCTCTAGACCACTGAAGCCAGTTTGTTTCTCTCTCGCAAAGACGCGTCTTTGTTTCAGACCGTACAGATGTTGGATTCAAACTATCCTATGTCCCGCGGCCAGTCACGAGAGCAGGAAAAGGTTGAATCTTCCCCGAGCGCAGTGCCACCGGACTCGCGAGGCGCACCGTGAAAGGATATAAAGATGCGGCGCGAGGTCACTTTGTATGCCGGTGTGACACGCGCCTCGGGAAACAGCGAGGGCTTCGTCTCCTGCCAAGTTTGCAGTGACTCCGCTGAGTCGGCTCGCGGTCTGTTGACTCCGCCCCCCGCGCGGTTTGAATGGCAAAACTTCCAATAATCCCCAGCTGTAGCGCGCGCTCCTCCTGCTGTTCCCCTGGTGAGGTCGCGCTGTAAGATTATTTGTGTTGATTGTGGTTTAGAATTTATGGTTGATAAACGTACATGTAAAAAATCATTTAATAAACTTCTCAAATAACAATAAAAAATAATGAAAAACAAAATGTAAACAACAACGTACAAACCCGGCTCAACTACTAAAGTAGCCTAATTGAGAACCCACACTAGGTTATTTTACTATGTTCTTCTTATCTATCCATCTATCATCATAAAACTGGTGTCTTTCAGTATTAAACTGCCATCTAGTGTTTATTATATGACTAGCACGTGACTCCCACAGTCATGGGAAATGTGTGCGTGGTTGTAGGATGGAGTATGTTGTTTAAAAAGCTCAAAACTGTGCAGTTTTACAAAGCCTTTGTTATAATGCACAGGAGAAGAAAACAAACATTAGCCTGTAACCCTCCCTGTCCCTGATAAGATTGTTTTCCTAAATTAAGCTGATCTTTAGGCGAACAGACAAACAACACACTACATTTAATAAATTACTTAGGTTTATTTTCCACAGTGGGAGGATCAGGTCTTCAGATAAAATAATTAATCATGAAATATTTTTTTATTTTTATTTGATTATTTCATATCATCAGAGTATAAGAAAGGAAATAAAAAGGATGTATCAGTATTTTTTTATTTTATATAGCATAAGACAATTATTGTTACATATAATTATCTGTCATACAGTTGATAAATGACACTGCAGTTGACTAATGTGTCTGCTGTGTGCCATTTACATTTTTATGTCCAATTCAATTCAAGTTTATTTGTATAGCGTTTTTTACGATACAAATTGTTACAAAGCAACTTTACAGAAAATTACGTTTCTACAATATTTAGCTTATAAGTGGTGACTGTCAGTTTATGTGCATATGACAGGATTTTTTCAGAAAAATGAACACAAGACGTAGTCAGCCAGACGATGAACATTATTAACAGCAATTATTATATGATGCAATCACACTTGTAGCGATATTTATGGATGAATATTTACGAAACTTTACTTTTCTTTACTACATTGCAAAGCAAAGACCTTTTCTCCCCTTTATTTCAGTAAATTATCCTGTTTTTCTCAGTCACTTTGGTACATTTCTCAGATCAGAATTGAAATTCTCAAAACAACCTGTTCAGTTCTCACATCATTGTGTCACTTGTGCACATCAAAAAAGCAGTTTCTTTGAACAAGTTGCAAATGCTTTGGTACCTCCATGCAAATGATTATGTACAATTCTCTGTTGTTTCCTACATTATCAGTTGCTAATGTCATGTTCCTCAAAATGTATTATATAGTTTTCTGTGCAATAGTCTTACCCCCCAAAACATCAGGTCTTTAGTTCATCGTATGAGTCATTAAATGCAAAATGGTTAATCTAGTTGTCATAAACTGCCAAGCACACTTTTTTTTATTTTTTATTTACACATTATTATTAGACTTTTTGTCAATTTGGCATGAATTGTGCAAGTGAATCTTTACTAATGAAGAGAATGTAGATGATAAACCAGTGATAAACCATTTCTCTGAAATAGCTCAAAGGTTCATCTCATGAATCTTCAGTTGGAAAGCTTACTGTATAGACAGAGGACAACACAAGAGTTACACATTCTGACAATTGACTTATTTTCATCTTTGTGCCCATATTTCTTTTTCCTTTTCTATTTAACAATGACATTGTAAAGGTTTTTTTTTTTTTTTGGCCAGATCACTAGTAAAAGTGTAACTGGGAATTCAATCCAGTGTCTTTCAATCAATATCCCACATACAGTAATGTGTAAATTTTTACTTTTTAAATGATTATATGGTATACATAAGCATATGGCATACTGTTCAATGCAGTAACTATCATCCAAAATGTTGCTATGGTTTACATCATAACATCCCTAGAGTATACTGTTATATTGACAACATGACTAAGCAATTTGTCTGTCTTATCCACAAGGACTTGTCATTCGATGGCACTGACATGTTCATTGACACAGATATTTATTTTTGAGAGATGAACTAAGGATTTTGAGCAAGAGACTGACTTTTGCAGGTAATCCATGGTGTTTTGCTAAAATGCACTTACTGTTTTGCAAATTGTGAGTTTGATTCGAGACATGTACCAAAGCGACAGAGAAAAACTTTAAAGTGAAGAAATCAATAAACTTTTATTTCTACCGGTCAGTGATGATCCTGAAAACACATCTGTTGCTATAGTAACAAAAGCTATTTCATGCACATCGTGCTCTTATTTCAGTGTAGTTTTTAAGATTGTGGTTATTTCAGCAAAACGTTTCATACAGTGTAACAGCGTTAAGTTAAACTTGTATTGTAGAGATCAGTGATGGGCACGCATTCGCATTTTAACACTTTTTTGTTTGCTCAGTACATGTAATAAATGCACATCCTTGAATAAGCCACGTTGCAAGCGTTTTTCATCCCATAAGAAAACCATTGGCCTAAAAGGAAAACGCTTAACGTGGCGTAAAATGTGTTTTAAAAAGACCAAACTCAAATTTTTTGATAAAGCATTCTATTTACAGACAAGCAGCTTATGGGAGGCAAATGCTTAATGCGTAATTAAACATACTGTGTTCGTATTCTGGGCTCATATCTGCTAGTCTGTGAATATAATGCTTTATTAATTTGTTAACTGAGTTTAATGCATTAAGCTATGTCCTTTCATGTTAAGCTATAGAATGTCTCAGTGGTTCATTTGTGAATTGGACTGGTCCAGATTAAACTTGCAGCAGCTAACATCTCGTGATACAATAAATCAGACAGTGAGTCAAGTTAACAATAAACAACTGCATTCTAATGAAGGATTTGTAAAACTATACAGTTTTTAGCTTTATAAACAACATCGGTTCTACACATAGGCAGTGTAGGAGCTAAAATAAGGTTTATTTTTGTTTGTTAAATAATTAACTATTGCACCCAATGTTATGTGAGTTGGCACCACCTAGGGATTGGAGCAGAAGGTGGGAATAAAGGACCTGTGACTTCACCTGAAGGCGTGGCCAGAACCGGAAGTAACAGTCTTTGACCTCACGGCCTGACTCCATAGAAAACAGATTGATTCAATCCACTTTATATCTTTTCAATCCTTTATTTATATGAGAGTTTGATTTTTTGATTTTGTATAAACATTCTTTTTTGTAATAAATGTTATTTCAGTTTGGAAATCTATCCTGTGGACAATGGAATAATTTTGGAAAGTGAGCGTCAAGCCTTTTTTCTGTTCAGCCACTAGAGTGGACTATTTATCTGCTACAAAAAGTCAAAGACTACTTCCTACAAGCTGAAGATATCTCAAAAAATGTGCTTGTAACTGAAGAAGTGAAGTGCATGGAAATCAATGAACACATGGACTGACTGTTTGTTTGGACCGCATGGTATGTACGGCTTTATGCATTTCTTGAATCAAGTCATTGAAATGATAGAAGAGGAAACAGAACAGAAATTCATATGTAATGGAAATCTGCTTATGGAGTGATTTGATTGTAAAACCGTGCAAATTGTTGGAAGTCTACTATAGGAAAAGTGGATCATTGGATGATTTTATATCAGTTTGCTGCTGGGCCGGGCAACATAGCAAATCCATGCATATTGATTCCATGTGCTGAACTAGCAAAGAAGTGACAAGTATGGAAGACACCGCTAATGAGTTTGATGAAGAGAAAGTCAAGGGTGACTTATCAAGCACTGTTATGGATGTAGAGATTAGTGGTCATGCGCCTAAGCTACGAAATGCTAGAAAAGGAAAGCTTGCCCACTTAACGAAAAGGAAAAATATAATGCTTGAACTTATGGAAGATGCTTCGTGTGAGCAAGAAGTGAAAGAAAATTTGAATAAATTTGTGAGTCTATTGGATGATTTTAAATCTCTACATGAAACCTATCAGGAGTTGTTGTCAGAAGAGGAAGCAAGGCAAGATGAAGCAGAATGGTTTAAACCTAAAATGGCAGACATTAACACTTTTCTCTCTTCTGTTTCTGAGTGGCTGTCTGGAGTATCTAAGGCTGTCGAACCTCAGGAGATTGAAGTTGCCCCTAAAGACAGCATATCTCAAATTTCCAGTCGTGAATCCAAATCAAGAGCATTTTCAGTTGCATCTGCAAGTCTACAGGTGGAAGCAGAGAGAGCTGCAGTTTTAGCAAAGGTGGCTGCACTCAGAGAAAAACATGACTTGGAGGATAGAGAAGAAGCACTTAACAAAGAGAGGCAAGCATTAAAGAAAAAACTTGAAGTTCTGGAGCTGAAAGCACAGCTAGATGCCTCATCAGCCAAACTCGCAGTTTTGAAGTCCGCTGGTAAATATAACGGAGCCTCAGCAGCAACAGGCTTAACATCTAATCCTCACGACGTGAACGTGCCAATGGAATCCTATCTTGCTGAGATGTCTTCAAAGAGTTATGCTTCAGAGTATGAATTCCTTTCTTTGGATAAGGTCGCTAAAGCTCTTTCTGTTGTGCAAACCCCAAGTGTTCGTCCCAAGGATATTCAACCCAGTCCTATCCCACAGCGTTCAAATGGCCACAATGCAGTCAGGAAGAAAGCCAAGGAGGTTCAACCACCTGGTCCAGGTAATCTCCATGCACAGTCAAACCTAACCACAGCCAGTGCATCTGACCAGTCTTCTGATCAGTCTTCAGAGTCTGTTGCGAGTTCTGGTGTACATCTGAGCAGCTTGGTAAACATCCTTCAACGCCAAAATGACATAACATCCCTTCTAGTGAAGCAGCATCAGCTTTCAAGTCTTCCTCAGAGAGATATCCCAATCTTTGATGGTGATATTTTGAAGTACAGACCATTCATAAGAGCTTTTGAATATGGCATTGAGCTAAAAACGGATAGCAGTGCTGACCGACTGTACTTTCTTGATCAATATACCAGTGGCTTTCCCAGAGATCTGGTAAGGAGTTGTCTTCACATGACCCCAGGTAAAGGTTATGAAAGAGCAAGAGATTTGCTACAGAAAAACTTTGGAGATGAATTCAGCATGTGTTCTGCGTATATGAAGAAAGCATTAGAATGGCCTATGATTAGACCTGAGGATTCTAAATCTCTGCAAGCTTTCGCAATATTTTTGAGGAGCTGTTGTAATGCAATGGAGGACATGAGTTACTCACATGAAATTAACTTGTCATCCAACATGAAAGTCTTGGTCTTGAAACTTCCTTACAAGCTGAGGGAAAGATGGCGATCAAAAGTTTGGGAATTTCAAGAAACCCATAACAGTAGGCCTCAATTTAAAGATCTTGTCCTATTTGTTGAAAAGCAAGTGAGAGTGGCTTCAGACCCAATATTCGGGGATATTCAAGATAAACCCCTAATCAAAACTAAAGACAAGTTCCCCACTAAAGTCAAGCCGAAGTCTGGTGGAAGTACCTTTGCAACTAGTGTTTCTGCACCTGCTTTCCATTCTACTCAGCAATCCTCTGACAACCATTTGCAAGTCTTATGTCATTTGTGTAGCAGCAGCAATCACACGTTGGAGCAGTGCAAGCTATTCGAGAAAAAGAAGCACAGGGAAAAGATAGAATTCATCAAAGGAAAAGGAATCTGTTTTGGGTGCCTACATCAAGGTCACATCAGCAAATACTGTAGGAAGAGGCTCACCTGTACATCATGTTCTAAACAGCACCCAAGCGTCCTTCACATTGAGCAAACAGAGCAAAAAGTAAAGCATGAAAAGAAAATTGACACTAAAGAAACCGTGAACTCCTCTGCCGTTACGCAGCCAGCTGGTGGGAATATTGGGGCCGGTATACAGGATAATGTCCTTTCAGTGGTTCCAGTAAGAGTCAAAGCTGCTAAAGGTGACAAAATCGTCTCAGTCTATGCTTTCATTGACCCTGGAAGTTCCGCTACCTTTTGTACCGAACGTCTGATGTCTCAGTTGAACGTCAAAGGTAAAAGAACTAATATCCTGTTGAAGACAATGAGTCACGAGAAGTCCATGCCAACTTATGTAATCACAGGATTAGAGATCTCTGGATTGGATAAAACCAATTTCATACAATTGCCTGATGTATTCACACAGAAGGAAATGCCAGTCACCATGGAAAACATACCCACCAAAAAAGATCTTGTTAGATGGCCATACCTGCAAAAGGTTGATATCCCTGAGATTAATGGCAACATTGAGCTACTTATAGGAACCAATGCCTCAAAGGTTATAGAGCCAGGGGAGATTGTAAACAGTCAAGGTGGGGGCCCTTATGCAGTCAAGACTTTAGTTGGTTGGGTAGTTAATGGACCCTTAAGAGGAGGGAAATCCAGCATAAGTTGTGACTCTCCATCTGCTGAGATAAACAGAATATCTGTAGCAAATTTGGAAAAGCTTCTGATTAGTCAGTACAATCATGACTTCAATGAAAAGGCCTCAGATGAAAAACGTGAAATGTCATTTGATGACAAAAGTTTCCTTAAAATTGCAAATGAGTCAATCTCACTATTGGATGGACACTACACACTCAACTTACCATTTCGGAAAAAGGATGTGATAATGCCCAACAACCGTCACATGGCCATGCAACGTCTTCTGAGTCTGAAAAGGAAATTTAAGAAAAGTGATTCATTCCATAAAGAATATACATCCTTTGTCAGTGACATGATAGATAAAGGATATGCTGAGGTGGTCCCGCAGGAAGAGGTGGATCAAGTGGAGGGAAGAACCTGGTATATTCCACATCACGCAGTCTACCACCCTAAAAAGAATACAATTAGAGTCGTGTTTGACTGTGGTGCAACATATCAAGGTGTGTCCCTGAACACGGAACTGTTGCAAGGGCCTGATCTTACCAATTCAATGGTTGGAGTCCTGCTTAGATTTAGTCAAGAACCCATTGCAATGATGGCGGACATAAAGTCTATGTTCCACCAGGTAAGAGTCTCAAAATCAGATGTGAACTGTTTACGCTTCCTGTGGTGGCCAGAAGGGGACATTAAGCAAAGTCCTATAGATCATCGCATGTTGGTGCACCTTTTTGGAGCAGTCTCTTCTCCAAGCTGTGCTAGCTTTGCCTTACGGAGAACAGCAGAAGACAACAGCTGTTTTAGACCTCTAGTAACCAACACAGTAATGCATAATTTTTATGTTGATGATTGCCTAGTGTCTCTGCCCACAGCACAGGAAGCAGTGCAACTGAGATCAGACTTGGTGGATTTGTGCAGCTTGGGAGGTTTTCAACTCACCAAATGGGTGAGTAATAGTAGAACCGTCTTGTCGGCCATTGAGGAGGAGAAAAGAGGGGACAACATTAGGTCCTTAGATTTAGATAAGGACAAACTACCAGTTGACCATGCCTTGGGACTTCAATGGAACGTGGAAGATGACACCTTTAGATTTACCATCATACTCAATGAAAAACCCCATACCCGTAGAGGTATTCTCTCAATGGTGAGCTCTGTCTTTGATCCTCTTGGACTTTTGGCACCCCTCACTCTTCCAGCCAAACAATTTTTACAGCAATTGTGCAAAGAAGGCTATGGATGGGATAAGCCAATACCCACGTCTCAATTAAGACAATGGCTATGTTGGATTCATGACCTCCCCAAGTTGGCAGCCTTCAGTGTGCCACGCTGTAAGAAACCCAATGGATTTGGTAAGCCACAGTCCTTTCAGTTGCATCATTTTTCTGATGCCAGCGAACTTGGATATGGAACTGTAAGCTACATCAGAATGACCAATGAGCAAGGTAACATCCATGTATCTTTCATGATTGGAAAAGCAAGAGTTTCCCCTTTAAAGCAGTTGACGATACCACGACTTGAGTTGGCAGCTGCTGTGTTGTCTGTCAAAGTTGACAAGATGCTCCGGTCAGAACTGCAGCTGCCATTGAAAAAGTCACTGTTCTGGACAGATAGTGAGGCAGTGTTGAAATACATAGCCAATGACAGTGCAAGATTTCACACTTATGTTGCCAACAGAGTATCATTTGTTAGAGAAAATACCTGCACCCAACAATGGAGGTACGTGTCCAGTAAGGACAATCCGGCAGATGATGCATCCAGGGGGCTGAGTGTACCAATGTTTCTGGAAAGCAAAAGATGGATATGTGGCCCTAAATTCCTCTGGCAACCAGATCACAGTTGGCTAACTAAAGGGTGTAAACAAGTGTCCCTTAGACAAGATGACCCAGAGGTCAAAGGTTTTACCATTGTGTGCAACACGGTCACTAAAAATGAACAGAATCCTACCCAAAAGCTTCTTTCTTACTTCTCAGATTGGACCAGATTGCTTAAAGCTGTTGCTTGGTACCAAAAGCTTGGAGACAGCCTGTTAGCACTCGCTTCTAAAAGGAAGGAACTTTCCACCAATGTCTGCACTCGTTCTAGACATCAAAAACTGGCTTCCCAGCTGCGTACCTTCAGATCAACACTTAGTGGTCAGTTCTTGTCTATGAAAGACCTTGGGAGAGCAGAAAAGGAAATTGTATCCTACACTCAAAGACAAGCTTTCCCAAATGATTTTGAAAAGCTAAAAATGACTCCACACAATGTTCAAAAAAAGAGTACCCTCTACAAACTAGATCCAATGATAAAAGATGGATTATTGAGAGTTGGAGGACGACTGTCAAGAGCGACGATGTCAGAAAGCATGAAGCATCCCATCATTCTTCCGAAACACTCCCACACCTCCAATTTGTTACTACGCCACATTCATGAAAGGTATGGTCACTGTGGAAGAAATTATATTCTTGCCCAGTTGCGTAAGAAATATTGGATCATCAATGGCAACACAGCAGCAAGAAAAATTATTTCTAAGTGTGTGACATGCAGACGCTTGAAAGGCAAAACTGAGGAACAAAAGATGGCTAATTTGCCAAAAGAAAGAGCTCTACCAGATCTTCCACCGTTCACAAATGTTGGAATGGACTATTTTGGCCCAATAGAAACAAAAAGAGGAAGAATTTTTGTCAAAAGATATGGCGTACTCTTTACATGTATGTCGTGCAGAGCCATTCATCTTGAAATGGCCAGCTCCCTGGACACTGACTCCTGTATCCATGCTATAAGAAGATTAATATGTAGGAGGGGCCAGGTAAAACATATCTGGTCTGACAATGGTACCAATCTCGTTGGTGCATGCAGAGAGCTCAAAGAGGCCATTACCAATCTGAACAGCAGTAAGATTCAAAGGGCCATGCTCCAAAGGGGGATTGACTGGAGTTTCAACCCACCAGGGGCGTCTCATCACGGTGGCGTGTGGGAGAGACTAATCAGGTCTGCAAGATGGGTCTTAAATTCCCTTTTACACCAACAAGTTGTAGACGATGAAGGTCTCCAGACATTGTTTTGTGAAGTTGAGGCAATTCTTAACAACCGCCCAATCACCACTGTATCCTCTGACCCTTTCGACCTGGAGGCTCTTACACCTAACCACATTCTCTTGCATAACTCTCAGCCTGTTCTGCCTCCAGGTGAGTTTTCCAAATCTGACTCATACACCAGGCGCCGGTGGAAACAAGTGCAATACTTGGCGGATTTGTTCTGGAGGAGATGGACACAGGAGTATTTAACACTAATGCAAGAGAGACAGAAGTGGTGTAAAGCAAGAACTAATCTCAAAGTTGGAGATATTGTGGTGGTGGTTGATCCTACCTCTCCACGATCCTCCTGGCCACTTGCAAGAATACTAGAAACAAAACCTGACTCAAAAGGGATGGTCCGGTCAGTCAAACTGCAGACAAAGACCAGCATTATGGAGCGGCCCATCACAAAGCTGTGCTTGCTGTTGGAAGAAGATGATCAATAGAGATCAGATGAATGGAAAGTATATATTCTTTTTTTTTTTTTTGTAATTAGATTACTTAGATTATTAATAGCTCCTTGTATAAATGTATGTAAATGTTCAATGTTAAGTTTGAAACATTTAGGGGCCGGATATGTAGGAGCTAAAATAAGGTTTATTTTTGTTTGTTAAATAATTAACTATTGCACCCAATGTTATGTGAGTTGGCACCACCTAGGGATTGGAGCAGAAGGTGGGAATAAAGGACCTGTGACTTCACCTGAAGGCGTGGCCAGAACCGGAAGTAACAGTCTTTGACCTCACGGCCTGACTCCATAGAAAACAGATTGATTCAATCCACTTTATATCTTTTCAATCCTTTATTTATATGAGAGTTTGATTTTTTGATTTTGTATAAACATTCTTTTTTGTAATAAATGTTATTTCAGTTTGGAAATCTATCCTGTGGACAATGGAATAATTTTGGAAAGTGAGCGTCAAGCCTTTTTTCTGTTCAGCCACTAGAGTGGACTATTTATCTGCTACAGGCAGTAAAAGGTTCTACAGCAACAACGCACACAATTCCTATCATGTATGTCTATGAAAGACGATCGAACCAATCAGAGTAAATATGGATTGGGGCGACACGTGCAACCCCGCCCCGGGTGCAGCACCCTCCTCGATCTGCAGGCTGCAGCCCGGTGTACTTGCCACAGCTTGCAAAACAATGACAAGTTTCAGTTTAGAGAAATCGAAACTAAGCTTTAGCTGTTGGATGTCTATTTATCTGTGATGGCACGTACAATGGCAGGAACTAATATTTCAGTGGCTCAGTTAAGTTGTTCAATCTGTCTAAAGCTACTGACAGATCCAGTGACCCTCACCTGTGGACACAGTTACTGTACAAGCTGTATTACAGGTTACTGGGATCAGGATGATCAGAAGGGAGTCTACAGCTGCCCTCAGTGCAGACAGATCTTCACTCCAAGACCTGTCTTAGGTAAAAACACCATGCTGGCTGAAGTGGTGGAGAATCTGAGGAAGAGAAAACTAGAAGCAGCTCAACTTGATCACTATTACGCTGAACCTGGAGATGTGGAGTGTGATGTCTGTACTGGGGAGAAAAATAAAGCCATCAAGTCCTGTCTGGTGTGTCTGAACTCTTACTGTCAAAGCCATTTTGAATGTCATGAAGAACTTCACCCAGGAAAACGACATAAAGTCACTGATGTCGCTGGACAACTACAGGAGATGATCTGCACTCAGCATGAAAAGTTGAAGGAAATCTTCTGTCGTACTGATCAGTGCTGTATATGTTATCTTTGTATGTTGGATGAGCATAAAAAACACGACACTGTATCAGCTGGAGCAGAGAGGACTAAGAAACAGGTATGAACTCAGTAGCTGTGCTGCATAATATATCTGCATAATAGGATCTCGTGAAGCTTTTGTACTTGAGTCAATTATCTTAAAATTCTATAGTTATTTTATCATGTAGCTTTATTTATCTGGTTTATTATTTGTTTTGTTTTTCTGCAGACACAATTGGATGAGATACAAAGAAAATTCCAGAAGAGAATCCAGGAGAGAGAGACGGAGCTTGAGGAGCTGAGAGAGTCTATAGAGTCTTACAAGGTGAGTTTTGAGCAGAAGAACAACTGCTGTCTGCTGAAGAAGATCTGTTTGAGACTCAGTTAGGACTCTCCTCCAGTCAGTCAGTGAAGATCCAGTGCTGGAGCTCCTTCAGTCCCACTGAACCCACTGTGGGGAACAGGCTGTGTGAGGCAGCAGTAAGAGCTGAGTGAATGGACTGATTCTGATGCTTCTCTCTCTGTGTGTCTTAACAGCGCTCTGCACAAACAGCAGTGGAGGACACTGAGAGGATCTTTACTGAGCTGATCCGCTCCATTGAGAGAAGACGCTCTGAGGTGACACAGCTGATCAGAGATCAGGAAAAGTCTGCAGTGAGTCAAGCTGAAGAACAACTGAAGCGACTGGAACAAGAGATTGAAGACCTGAGGAGGAGAGACGCTGAGCTGGAGCATTTTTCACACACAGAGAACCACATCCATTTCCTCCAGGTAACAGAGATTTGACAAACAGAATAGTAGTCTTCAGAGGGAAGAGCATGTTGTACAGAGACTGTGTTTGTAAGTGTTTCTGTGTCATTAGCTAATGTTTCTTTTGTGTCTTTGTGTCTGGGTAGAGTTTCCAGTCTCTCTCTGTTTCTCCAGGATCAACAGACTCACCCAGCATCACTGTCAGCTCTTGCTTTTCTTTTAATGATGTTGGTAAATCTGTGTCTCATCTAAGAGAAAAACTTGAACATTTCTGCAGAGAGGAGATAGAAAAGATTCATGGTAAAGGTAAAGTACTGATAATTATTTTACTCTTAGAAATAAATGATGAATCAAAGTCTCATGCAGCAAGGCTTTCAATGGCTAGCATAAAGTCTAGTTCTTTCTAGTTCAACGGTAATACGTTTTATGTTTATTGTTCTTTAATCATAACATTGTAACATGAATTGCCGTGAAACTGTTATACAGTTGAATTTTTTTATACCAGAAGTCTCATAATTGAAGTGTAAATTCTGCAGATTACAATACATCATTGTCCAATATTGTACTGTCAGCAATTTATAAAAAAGTTTTCATAATTGTAGTAAACCCAGAAAAAAACGCTGTAGTCCAAATAAGCCGTTCATAGTATTCCTTGAAAAGGTTTTTTTTTTAAACGAATCATGTCCCTTTAGAGTGGACTTTGAGATTTGTAACTTTGTAGATCTTTTTTACGCTCAAAACATAAACACTACGCACTAAATAAAATTCAAAAAGTGAAAAACATGATAGGACCTCTTTAAGATGCATGTATTAATACAGAAAATGTGTTGATTTCCATAGCAAAATATATTGATATCAATCCCAACCCTGAATTCAAGACAAGGGATGAGTTTCTACAGTGTAAGTTACTAAACAAACAAGTAAGCACACACAAAACACACTTCTTCACATTCAGATGTTGATCTACAAGATTTACTACAATGAAAATCGCATGATCTGATATCAATAGTCAGCCTGTTTTCCATTCATTCCATACCGTTGGTGATGTAAGTGATTGTCCTTTTGAATCCTATACATAAAATGTCCCTACAAGTGACTTCGAGCTGTGCTTGTTACATTTAAAGCTAAATTTGTTTTCATTGTTCTAACACAACTGATTTGTATTAATATTTTAAAGTGATATTTCATATTAAGATATCGTGTTTTGTCTCCATCAGATTTCTTCCAGTTCACAGTGGATTCAAACACAGTTCATAAAAACCTCCATCTGTCTAAAGGGAACAGAGTAATTACTTACACTTTCAGAGACCAGCTGTATCCTGATCACTCTGACAGATTTGATACTAAGGAGCAGGCATTGTGTGAAGAGAGTGTGTGTGGACGCTCTTACTGGGAAGTGGAGTGGAGTGGTCGGGTGGAAATGTCAGTGTCATATAAGAGCATCAGCAGGAAGGACAATGAAAAGGACAAAAATGAAGAAGATGATAATAATTATGACACATGTGAATTTGGACGTAATGATCAGTCCTGGAGTTTGTTCTGCTCTGACTCCAGCTGCTCATTCTGGCACAATAACAAAGGGACTAAACTCCCTGAGGTCTCCAGCTCTTCTAGAATAGGAGTGTATGTGGATCACGGTGCAGGAACTCTGTCCTTCTACAGCGTCTCTGACACAATGAACCTCATTCACAGAGTCCACACCACATTCATTCAGCCTCTCTATCCTGGGTTTATGAATTATTATGACTCAGTTGTGAAACTGTGTGAGATATCAAAATATTAATACATTCTGTTAAACTGTGAAAATTACCAATAACAAGCTTTAAGCAATAAATCAATACTACAGCTGAAATGTTATTAAAAACAAGTTCAGGACATATTATTGGAGCTGAAATGTTATTAAAAACAAGTTCAGGACATATTATTGGAGCTGAAATGTTTCATCAGATTGATTTAATAAAGGTTATAATAAATAATAGGGCCTAGAATTATTTGTGTTTACAGACATTGTGAAATAAAATGTTTTCAGACAATTTTGTTGCATTGTTTTTCTTTTACTGAACATAAGGGATGAGGAATGAGAATAAGATTCCAATATTATTAGAGAGGACCTGATGTTTTTTTTTTTTTTTGTCATGGAAATTCTACCTCTAATGATTTGTCTTATAAGAATATATTCTTACAGAGAAACCATAATTTTATTATGGTGTTTGTACTAAAATTCGGGTAACTAAAGGTAGGCCTATGCATTTTACCTTATTATATTTCTAAGTGTGAGTCCCAAAATGCTAAAAGTTAAAACATGCTAACAAGTTCACTTAATAAAAGCCTGTTAGAAAGATTATACCAATTTGTTAACACATTTAAAACACTAGAATTGTGTAAACACTTAATAGAAATATCATATTTGAGGCATGTTAGCATTGTGTAAACACGTTAGAATCATGCCAGTTAAAAGTCAAAGCATGTTAGTGATGAGCTAGTTACATGCTAAACAAAACAATGGACAGTGAGAGGATCTTTACTGAGCTGATCCACTCCACTGAGAGAAGCTGCTCTGACTAAAACAATATCTGTTAGATTAGTACAATTAAGTTAACCAAATCAGTAGTTGAATATCCTGGTCACTTCCTGTTAATCACTCACTGCTAGTTTCCTTTTTGGCATGCAACTTAAAACATGAACTTTGATTAACATTATTAAAACAGGGAAGTAAACACCATTTTTACTCATTGGAATTGAAACTTAAAGGTGATATGTAACATTTATTTTTTCAAGTGAGAATGAGAATCTGCCAAAAACACTGCACCATACAAACCCTAAGCACTACAGAACCTTAAACACTCAACAACTTGTACATTTATATCACACTGAGAGAAAAATAATACCGAGAACACGGAGCAAACGTTTTCCTTTGAATGTAACAACATAGCATGGTGGCGCTGGTTTTGATTCCCAGCGAATGCACGAAATGCTAAAATGTTTAATAATGCAATGCAAGTGTGTTTGTGCAAAAGTGTCTGCAAAATTCATAAATGTAAATGTAAAATTTACATTTAAAGGGGCACTCATTCATAAAGGAAGAACGAAAAAGTCTTCAAATAATTGACAATGCTGTGGATGAGCGAAAAAAGAGGATGAGCATTACAATTAACGTACACAACAGATACATGATTTTTTTTAATATACAAAATATGCCATCTAGTGGTCGTGTTTATTTACTGCAACATTTAAATAATGCGATAAAAAAACCAGGAAATGTTTCGGTTCAGAGAAATCAAAACTTAACTGCTGTCGATCTGTTGCGGAAGTCCCTCTACCTGTGATTGTGTACAGTAAAATGGCAGAATCCAGTGTTCCTTTGGCTCAGAATCAGTTCAACTGTTCAATCTGTCTAAATCAACTGACTGATCCAGTGGTCATTCCCTGTGGACACCGTTACTGTAGGAGCTGTATTACAGGCTGCTGGGATCAGGATGATCAGAAGAGAGACTACAGCTGCCCTCAGTGCAGACAGACCTTCACTCCAAGACCTGTCTTAGGTGAAAACACCATACTGATTAAAGTGGAGGATAATCTGAGGAAGAGAAAACTAGAAGCTGCTCAACTTGATCATTGTGAACTTGGAGATGTGGAGTGTGATGTCTGTACTGGGGAGAAAAATAAAGCCATCAAGTCCTGTCTGGTGTGTCTGAACTCTTACTGTCAAAACCATTTTGAACGTCATGAAGAATTTCACCCAGGAAAGCGGCACAAAGTGACAAATGCTACTAGAAGACTGCAGGAGATGATCTGCCCTCAACATGATAAACTGCTGGAGATTTTCTGTCGTACTGACCAGCACTGTATATGCTATTTGTGTATGTTGGATGAACACAAAAACCATGACCATGTATCAGCTGCAGCAGAGAGGACTGAGAAACAGGTAAGAATTTAGTAGTTGTGCTGCATAATGTCTCTTCACAAGCAGTGTTGGGGAAAGTTTCTTTTAAAACTAATGCATTACAATATAGAAGAAAGTTCAACACATTTCAGCAATAAATAAGAAGCACAAATGTTTATTAGTAATTTTTGCTTATTAGTATGGTTGAATTGGATCAATGAAGGGCAGCAGCAAGAAAATTGGTTAATAAAATGGGATTAAATACATAAAGGTTATTTGTGTTATTTAAAATTTAATTATTGCTGGGTTGTATCGCATCACATTTTGAGTTGCATTTAGCTGTTTTCATTATTTTTTAGGGAAACTGAATTATTTATTATATTTTTTTTGGGAATGAACTGTAGTTCTAGAATAAATGTGAACATGCATTAATTACTGAGATTAATGCATGTTCACACTTGTTCTAGAACTACATCTATTTTCTTGTAAATTAAAAAGTAATGCGTTACTTTACTAGTTACTAATTACTGATTATGTAACTCACGTTGCTTGTAATGTACCCCCAACTCATCTACATAATCAAAGACTACTTTGAAAACAATTCATGCTGAGATCTCATGATTCTTTGTTGCATACAGTTTCAAGTATCATATTTGAGATTATTTTGTTTTTTCCTGCAGACACAATTGGAAGAGATGCAAAGAAAATTCCAGAAGAGAATCCAGGAGAGAGAGACGGAGCTTGAGGAGCTGAGTGAATCTGTAGAGTCTTACAAGGTGAGTTTTGAGCAGAAGAACAACTGCTGTCTGCTGAAGAAGATCTGTTTGAGACTCAGTTAGGACTCTCCTCCAGTCAGTCAGTGAAGATCCAGTGCTGGAGCTCCTTCAGTCCCAGTGAACCCACTGTGGGGAACAGACTGTGTGAGGCAGCAGTAAGAGCTGAGTGAATGGACTGATTCTGATGCTTCTCTCTCTGTGTGTCCTAACAGCGCTCTGCACAGACAGCAGTGGAGGACACTGAGAGGATCTTTACTGAGCTGATCCGCTCCATTGAGAGAAGCCGCTCTGAGGTGACACAGCTGATCAGAGATCAGGAAAAGACTGCAGTGAGTCGAGCTGAAGAACAACTGAAGCGACTGGAGCAAGAGATTGAAGACCTGAGGAGGAGAGACGCTGAGGTGGACAAGCTTTCACACACAGACCTTCACATCCATTTCCTCCAGGTAACAGAGATCTGACAAACAGAACAGTGGTCTTTAGGAAGAGCAGAGCATGTTTTATCAATGTATCTATATCTCTTGTTTCTATTGTGTTTTGTGTCTGTGTAGAGTTTCCAGTCTCTCTCTGTCCCTCCTGGATCTACAGACTCAGTCAACATCACTTACAGTTCTCATTGCACTTTTGATGATGTTGAAAAGTCTGTCTCTCATCTAAGAGAAGAACTGGATCATTTCTGCAGAGAGAAAATACAAAAGATTCATAAAATAGGTAAAGCATTGACCATTAATTTACTTTCAAAAATAAGCAATGCATTACACAATCTAATGAAAGCAAGACTTTCACATAAAGTCTGGTTCATTCTGTGCCTTAATCTGACCACAACAATATATGATAAGTGTCCAGCATAAAATATAAAGATCATGACCATAATTATAGACCTGTGAGCAATAAAGTAGAAACTTATTTAGATAATGGCACAGTAGTGTAGTAGTCACAGTGGTAGGGCTCAGTTCTTGGACCACTTCTCTTCTCTGTCTACATGGCATCATTAGGTTCTGTCATTCAGTCTTTAGCATCCCTGTTGTTAGCACACCTGCCTCATGTCGGCTGTCACTGGTTCAAACTCTGCAGTCTGAGGCTAAGACTATGCATCATGTACTGTAGCAATACAAAATATATTAAAAGGGTAGTTTACCCAAAAATGAACATTCTGTCATCTCACCCTCATGTCGTTCCAAACCTGTAAGACCTTCGTTCATCTTCGGAACACAAATTCAAATATTTCTGGTTAAATCCGAGAGCTCTCTGAAACTGCATAGCCAGTAATGCAACTGAAATGATCCCAGGTCCAGAAATGTAGTAAGGACATCCATAAAATAGTCTTTGTGACATCAGTGGTTTACCTGTAATTTTCAAGGCTACGTGAATACTTTTCCTGTGTAAAGAAAACAAAATTAATTACTTTATTCAACAATTATGCCATTATTTAGAGTACCATGATGCACGTAAACAAACTTTCCTCTGCACAACTGACAGAATTTTCATTTTTGGGTGAACTATCCCTTTAAAAATATATATCTTATTATCAAACTAAATATGTTTTAATTCCCATAGCAAAATATATTGAGATTATCCCCATCCCTGAATGCAAGACAAGGGACGAGTTTCTACAGTGTAAGTTACTAAGCAAACAAGCAAGCACGCACTCACAAAACACACTTCTTTACATTCAGATACTGATCTTCAAGATTTGCCATGATGAGAATTTCATCATCTGATATCAGTAGTCAGTCAAAATGTTTTTCAATCAATTTTAAAGGTGCTGTAAGTGATTGTTCTTTTAAATACCACACATGCTGTAAATTGTAACCACAAATGACTGTGAGCTGTGCTTTTTAGCAGATCAAAACACTTCAAACGTGTGTTTTGATGCAGTTTACAGAGAAAGCATGTGGTTAGTGAACAGGAAAAGTTTGCAAGATACCTAACAATGCTCACAGCCACCTCTAAGCCTCACCCGCGCAGATGTACATGCCGTGCACATGTAAAAATCAGTTGAGAAAGCATTTTGATTTAAATCAAGTGAAAAAACTGTAATGATCTGGGAAATAGAAAAAGTTAATAGAAAGAGAATGATGTGCACCAATTCAGTCGCTGTAGAAATCTAATACTTCAATGGTTTCAGATAAAATAGCTCAACACGAGAGCCAATGCAAATGCAAGGACATAAAAAAATAAAATAAAACCTTGTGTATTAAAGAAGAGTGGTGGAAACATCTGATGATGTTTAGATAACTATAAGAAATCAGGTTATATTAAATTATATTAAGGCCTATATTATAAACCTAATAAATAATGTATGAGCATTATCTGCTTAATTTTTTCATATTATATTATATTATACACTTCTGCTTAAAAGTTTGGCATCAGTAAGATAGCTTTTTTTTTTTTACTGAGTCTCTTATGCTCTTTCTTATGCTAATTTCTAATTTCTAATATTGGTTTCCTATTTTAATATACTTTAAAATATAATTTATTCTTGTGAAGCAAAGCTGAAATTTCAGCAGTATATATTGTAACACAACATTTCTATTTTGAACGAACACTGTTCTTTTTTATTTTAGAATCCTGGAAAAAGTATCACTGGTCCCAAAAAATATTAAGCAGCACAACTGTTCTCCAACATTGATTATAAATCAGCATATTAAAATGATTTCTGAACAATCATGTGACACGGAAGACAGTCTTTGCCTCACAGGAATAAATTATATTTTAAAGTATATTAAAATATATATTTTTTATTTTAAATGAAAATTATATTTCATAATATTATTTTGTGAAATAATATTCAGTATTTTGATCAAATAGATACAGCCTTGATGAGCATAAGAAACATATTTGAAAAATGTTACTGATCCCAAACTTGAATGACAAGTTAATGACAGTGTATTTATATTTATACTGTAAAAAATGTTTTCTCAGGTAACATAAAATGTACATCTTTTGGTTACATTAAGGTACAAAGCAAATATAAACTGCCCATTAAAGTTAAAAGTTAAAAAACAATTTGTACTGGTCTGGATGTTTTTGGAATGTCCACCCTATAGTGAAAGGTTTTGCTCAGCCAGAAAAAAAAGATGAGAGGGAACATTGCTCACAGCAACTTTGTTTATGTTTTTATTGAGATTTCCTATTTATATTTCATTAGACTGCATTTTGTTTTTATCAGATTTCTTCAAGTTCACAGTGGATTCAAACACCGTTCATAAAAACCTCCATCTGTCTAAAGGGAACAGAGTAATTATTTACACTGACACAGACCAGCAGTATCCCGATCACCCTGACAGATTTGATACTCTGCAGCAAGTGTTGTGTGAAGAGAGTGTGTGTGGACGCTCTTACTGGGAGGTGGAGTGGAGTGGTGAGGTGGAAATATCAGTGTCGTACAAGAGCATCAGCAGGAAAATGCGGGGCGATGATGATGATTACAACCATGATGGTTATGACAAGTCTGACTTTGGACTTAATGATCAGTCTTGGTGTTTGTTCTGCTCTGACTCCAGCTGCTCATTCTGGCACAATAACAAAGAGACTAAACTCCCTGAGGTCTCCAGATCTTCTAGAATAGGAGTGTATGTGGATCACGGTGCAGGAACTCTGTCCTTCTACAGCGTCTCTGACACAATGACCCTCATTCACAGAGTACAGGCCACATTCACTCAACCTCTCTATCCTGGGTTTGGGGTTTATAGTGTATCAGTTGTGCAACTGGTATCAAAATAGTCGATACACACAGTAGATTGTCAAAATAATAATTCGGTCAACTGCTTTGAAGGATTAGTTCACCCAAAAATGAAAATTAGCCCATAAATTACTTACCC
This sequence comes from Carassius auratus, assembly GCF_003368295.1. Lineage (NCBI taxonomy): Eukaryota > Metazoa > Chordata > Actinopteri > Cypriniformes > Cyprinidae > Carassius > Carassius auratus. Next base: position 2,172,300 of record NC_039269.1, on the reverse strand, counting down.
TCAAGTCATTCTAGGTGTATATGTAAATATGTATACTTTCTTCTTTCAGACGAATACAGTCGGAGTTATATAATTTTTTTTAATGCCACTCAACGTTTGTTGCAGTGCATCATACTAAAAGAAGTACAAATAAAAAGCACCCATCCTTAATAAAAAGTGTCTCAGACAGCTCCAGGGGGTGAATAAAGTTCTCCAGTAGCGAAGCAATGTGTTTTTGTAAGAAAAATAACCATATGTAAAAAATAATAATCAATTTAATGTAGCTTGCACTCACTGTTGTACATGGAAGCAGCTCCAGGTGGATGACGTATGGAGGTCGGGTTTGTGCATGCACCGCTCAGAAGTGATGAACATGGAAGCGCAGGGGAGAGATCAAAACAAAACAACGGTGACCAATTAGAAGTACAAAATGAAGATTTGTAAAGAATAATGTTGGAGGATTTCGATATAAGCCAAGAGAAGACTGGTTTTCCTTTGCTAAAGTAAGGAAACATTGCTTCCTTTGCCCCTGTTAACAAACAGTTTTCAGGAGACTTACTGGCGCATGTGCAATGCCAACCTCATACTTCATCCTCCCAGAACTGTTGGCGCAAGCTAGATTAAAGTGATTATTACATTTTGAAAATGGTTATTTTTCTTACAAAAACACATCAATTCACTACAGAAGGTCTTTGTTCACTCCCTGGAGCCGTGTGAGACACTGTTTTTTATGGATGGGTGCTTTTTATTTTACTTCTTTTGGACTGATGCACTTTGACACCCGCTGAGTGGCATTAAACAGCTTGAAAGAGCAAAGACAATTTTTAATATAACTCCGACTAGATTTGTTTGAAAGAAGAAAGTCATATACACCTATGACTTGAAGGTAAGGAATTTATGAGCTAATTTAAATTTTTGGATTTTAAACTAGAGATCGACCGATACATCGATTTGCCAATAATTTTCCCAATATTTCTGTATTTTTACTATAATCGGATATCGGTTTTGTTATATTGGATTCACCGATAAATGTCGCCATCTTGTGAGTGTTTTGAGAATTGCGCGCAGGATCGCCATTGCAGCGCATCTGAGGGCAGACGAGAAAAAAACAACGGCGTGCACTGGTAAAGCATACTTTCCTTGCTGTAATTAGTACACTTTTTTACTTTTTTAATATAACAGCCGTAATGCAACAAATTAGATAATCTTACATAAATTTCTGATATGAAGGTTAGTTCATGCAGCTTGACTCTCAGAAATACGAACTCACAGAGTCACATAGTAATCCATCAAGTCCTGTAAATAATAAGTCATGTCACAAAAATGTAACTTTGCATGAATTAAATAATACAGTTATGAATGAGTGCATGTTGGAAATAAAGCACTGGATTTAATTCTCTCTCAGTTATCTGTAGAAGTCTTGTGAAGTGGCTTCCAAATTGCTGTTCATATTGCTGTTTGGGTTGATGCTCAGGAAATGCTCCAGCAACACTACAGACTAAAGTTGAAAAAGGGAAAAAGCATAATAAGACCCCTTTAAAACACCCTAAATTATAATTTACCATAACCATTATTTTGCTAATAAACATCTTAATACACTTTTAATCATTCATATAAATACAGAAATTAATCATTTATTATCTCCGTGATTGAACACAGTTTAGTTCTGTGTAAATGCAGATACAGGGCTTTGTCAGCAGGTATTTCAGAACTAATGACAAAAACATTGTTAATAATTTTGATATAATATACCAGTTGAGAAATGCAATAAAATGTGATGTTTTGTTTGATATATTCCAATATCCACAGAATATTAATCCGTTACTAATTAACATTATCCAGCTAATTATTTTTCACTCTTTAGCTTATTCAATTGTTTATAAACTGACTAAAACTGTTCTTTAAAATTATTAAATTCTGCCAAGTTGATGTGACTCATTAGACATGCTACATTTTTTTTCTTTTTTATTAACAAACAAGTCAATTCAACATCATCATTGTTAATATTAGTGTTGCTTCTGCTGCTTTTTATAAATATGTTTTTATTGTTTCTTTATTTTGTATTCATGGAGGGTGTGATTGTTATAAAAAAATGGTTTGTTCAGTTCAGTGGTGTTTTAATCATTGTGTCAAAAACAGTAGCAGGAAATAAATATCGGTTCTGCATATCGATTATCAGGCACATAAACATGCAAATAACTGGTATCAGTTATAAAAAAGTCTGTATCAGTTGATATTATTGATAGTATTGATATATGAAATTAATACTACACTGATAAAAATGATTTTGTGGTCAAGTAAATACTACATGAAAACAAATTTAATTTCTATGTACATTAAATAATTTAGTTCAGATAAGAATAAAAAAAAGTAAAAACTATATTAGTACTTAATTTAAGCTTGTAAAAATTAAAATTTGAATTTATACTGTAAGTATATTTTACTTGGAATTGTTTATGTTTACGAGAATTCTTCAAGAAAAAAATCTATGTTTTGATCCTGTTATTCCCATCATGCACTGGGTCATGAATTAAAAATGCACTGTTTTCGGGTTGTATTTACAATGTTTTATGGTTGTTTTTGAAGTTAGGTTCAGTAACTTACAATTTTGTGACATGTGGAGTTTATTTTCTACTCAAAAAAACAATATCCACTGATTGTACTGTGATTGCCTTATAAAGTTAAAGGTGCAATCTGCTGATTGTCCTGCACGTGACCACATAAATCTGTCTCCTTACGATGCACTTAGGGCTTTACTATTACTCCAGAGCACTCGTAGATCTACAATGATTTTCAAGAGCTTCTTAAGTTACGAAGCTTTTGGGAAATGCAGCTCAGAGTGATTAAATACCCTCGTAAAGACCAGCCGTATCCTGATCATCCAGACATATTTGATCACTGGTCACAGGTGTTGTGTGTAGAGAGAGAGAGAGAGAGAGAGAGAGAGAGAGTGAGGACACTGTTACTTGGAAGAGGTTGAGTGGAGTTGTGAGATGGGTATGTCAGTGTCATTTACATTAAGAGCATCAGCAGGAAGAGAAGGGGAAAGGAGTGTAGATTTGGACGTAATGATCAGTGGTGTTTTTTCTCCTCTGACTCCAGGTGCACATTCTGGCACAATAACGAAAGGACTACATTCCTTGTAGTCTCCAGATCTTCTAGAATACGAGTATATGTGGATCATGGTTCAGGGACTCTATCATTCTAGTGTCCCTGACAAAATGACCCTCATTAACAGAGTCCAGACCACATTTTCTCAGCCTCTTTTGGGCTAGTTTATATTATACAGATGTTGTTGATTTATATGTTTTTTTGTTCAACTGTGACACTTTGTGACTTAAAAATATAGATGGCACCTAAATTCTGCAAACATTGTGAGATATTTTCAAAATATCATTGTCATGTTTATGATTTTGCCTTAACCTGTTTACTCTAAACATTAGCAACACAATTGTAATGGTTAGCATTCAGTTGCAATTATGCACATTATTTGTTATATACCTGACATTGTTTTTAAATATAAATCCACTGCATTTTCTTGACCTCACAAAACTAAGGAATTGTATTGTACAATATCTGAAGACTGATAGGCTTTATAGGCAAATAAGTTAAGAGTGACTCTACAAGGACCAGCACCACCTCCTATTGTAACACTGTTTGAAGAATTTACCTTCAGGAATCTGGCAGTGAGTTTTGGGAGTTCATTTTTAGTCATTTTCTGCAAGACAGACTTTTCAGGATAGGAGATGGATTAAAAATGAATTTCCAAATCTTTCTGCAGATTCTTGAAGATAAATTATTCAAGACAGTACAAGAGGATGTGGTGCTGGTCCTTATCTGTGTATAAAGCCAATTAGAATCTTCATGTATTTTACTAAACCTCATCATGTGATTCTGATAAAGTGAGGGTCATTTTTTAGGCTTCTTTAACTAACCTAAGTCCCTGAGAACCTGTTACCTGACACATTGGACTTTTGGAGACTCCAGGAAGGTTGCCATTCTGGAAAATGGTAGCACTGGAGACTTAATTCGTTTCTGATGGTTTTACACATTATTCTTCACCTTAATTCTTTTGCAGTTAATGTGTCTTTTCTTCTTCATCTGGGTTTTTTTCCCTGACCCTGCTGATCCAATGAACATTATGTTTTGCAATTTCTGTCTTGCATTAGTTTTGAATTTGTCATGGGCATTTCATTGTTTTTGACTTTTCAGTCTAAGTTAAATAGCTTTTTTTTTTTTTTGGCTAATTTGATCTGTAAAAGAAAACCTGCTTAATAATTATGCATATCTGAATATAATGCATTTCACTCACAAGTTATTAAATAAAAAAATAGTATTATTAAGAATGATGAGCTTTGGATTTGGTCAAATGTGCATGGGGAAAAATATGATCAGAATATCATCTTGCATAATTAAAAACGATTTTTTCTATTTTTATAGGCTATTTGATTAATTACAGTGTCTAAGCAAAACAATCATTAATTAAGCACGTTATCTTTTCCATTGCAATCTGCTATTAAGTTTAATTTATAAACAGCATCTTTTTTTATTATTAAAATATATTTTCAGTGTTTTCACACCTCTGTACTCTCCTCATATTGTCTGCGTTTACGCCACATTTTAAACCGATGTCGCCAGAGGGCGCGCAAAGACAAAAATGCGCGCATATATATATATATATATATATATATATATTATATATTAATCGAGGACTATTCGCGCGAGCATTAACGTGAATGGGTTATATCTCTATATTAGGTATAAGTTAAAAATTAAACATTCTTTACACACTGACTAGAAATACAACTATTTACCAGACAAAAAGGTTCAATTTTCTTTTGATAAGGAGTATAAAGCCGGAAATATATATATTTGCGCGACTTGATCGCGGTGCGGCGCGCTGCCGTGTCTCGTCCTCAGTGGCTCGCAGCGCGTTGCGCGCCCCCGCCCCCCTCCAAACCGAATACGAGAGTGCGCGCGAGAAATGCAGCGCGAGACACACACCGAACAGCCCCGATAAACCCCACCGAATCCACGCGAACGGGAAAAAAGACACTGGGAAAAACAGCAGACGCCTGAGAAAGGAGTGACAGGAAAGTCCACCGCCGACGGTAAGAGTCTTTCACTCATTTAATAGATTAATTAAACACTCTGCTTCAGTTACATGAGGAATAATTTTCTAGTTGGAGCGTCTCTGATAAATAAGAGCAGCTTCCATTTGGAAAGACGGAGCGCACGGTAGTGAAAATCGAAATCAAGTGCACTTTCAGCTCCTCATTCAGCCGGTGAATAGAGCAATAATGTATCTGAGTTTATTTGATTTCTGAGATGCACATAAAGATTTCAATAGATCAGCCACGGAATTTACGCGGATGAACTGTGGAGAGGGGCGTGTTCTGCGCGTGCATGCCGTCGCTTTCGCGCTGTTTATTATTATTTTAATGTGCAAATATGAATGAAAATTGCTTATAAGATGAATTAAGTAGTATTCGAATAAAGCGTAATGGATAAAGCGTGTTTTCTGATATGCAAATATTTCAAATATTTCAGTTTATCATGTTTTGTTTGGGGTAATAGTACTGGTTTTGGTCGTGTATCCCAAGTAAATGCTGCTTTTTACTGTTTACACAGCCGCAGATTTATGTCCACCGTCCTCTTTTATCAGAGCTGGCACACATTTTGCAGCGCTGTCTAACTGGTGCACACGCGTGCGCGCACACGCATCCACCCACACACGCACGCACACATAGCCTACACAGATATTACGGAGCCGAAGCTTATAAATAATATACACACGATAAATCCTTCTAATTAATTAATACTGTATGTACATATATTTGCTTTACCATTTGTGATGCTATACAGTGCCAAAGAGACAGTTTCTTAACTCTGTCACTTAATGTAAAGTGAACAGGGTTTAGTTTTTTTCTCTCCATATCAATGCGCCTTTTATGACAGTATTTCTTTTCTTATTATTTAATCTATTTATTATTTCAAGCTACAGCCGTAATTGCCTGATCCTTTGTCTCTGCAGAGCACATGCGCATTGCGCGTAGGGTGTGGATGGACAACTGATGCTTTTACCTTCTATATCTCTCACATTGTCTACTAATGATCTGTTTTTTTAACGCACAACTGTATTTATAATTTGAATATTATTTTCCGCGGCTGTGTTTATTAATATTCCGTTTGTAGAGGAATCTTTTTTACATTTCACGGCGATGCCGCAGACAATGAACCGAGTGGGAGGGGGGGGGGGGAAAATCTAGTGCTCAGAACCCCTGCACACTAAATCACACCGTGCAAAACGTCTCCACCCAAATGTATTTTTTTTTCGTCTGGATGAGAGTCGATATTATGGGATGGGACGGAGGTGAGTTTGAGAGAAGGAGCGGGCGCTGTGATGAGCGAGAGGCTTCATAATCCACGCGTTCACACGCAGCAATAAACCGCTGCTTGAATGAGTCACGCGTTTCAACCTGGAAACATCCAACCACACTGAGAACTGAGCGCTGGTTTGGCCTAAAAATGAAGGTGTCCATTTACCAAATTGTTGAATTTTAAATGTTTAAAACACTAGAAATAATTAGGTGCTACCACAATAAAAAATGCATGGTGTAAAAACTAATTCAAACTCATTGGCTATTGATCTTCCATGATCTGGATTGATGGCATACAAAATTGTTATAATGGTTGCTGCACTATGGAAATAGCATCTTTCCCTCTCTATGTGCAAGTTGGAGAGAGAGAGATGAGTGATAGAGATAAATGAATATCTACATCATTTCAGGTCTCATTTATTTGTTCAGTGCATTTGTATAATGCAGAAGAGCCTGAAGGCAACTCATGCAGGAGGCAATCAGCCACCAAAAATAATATCAACCCTGCATGAGTGAGTGCCAACATTTACAGATCTGCACCTTTGGCTCGGAGCGCTCTTGAGTTGCATTAGCAATAATCTTGATTAAATGCGTATTTTAGAATGTGAGATTCTCTGTATACTAGGTCATCCACAGAAAACAAAAAGAGCAGTCAGGTGATGTCAGTGCGAGACGCCCAGCTGGAGTTTTTTGTGTTGCAATAGCAGAGGAGAGCAGGACTCAGGAGGAAGCAGTGAAAGTGAGAAAGACCTTCATTGTCTGTTGGGTAGTCCATGATTGCAGATTTTACAGTCTGAATCAGTGCTCATCATTCTAGTTTCAGCCAAAGAGTTGAGAAAGAATGGATTTTCATTTCTGAGCTTCTTTTTTTTTTTTTTTGCATTGTAGAAGGAGAGGAAAACAGGGATGTGATCAGTTAAATAAAAGAAAAAAATAAGGAAAACTTGTTTTTTTTGGTTGTTGTTGTTGGCCCATTCAATATACAACAATAACAATAATAATGTTATTTTTATTGTTGTTATAAATAAATATAATAATTTATTATTTAAATAAAATACATTACATCAATAAATAAATATTACTATTAATAATAATAAATAATACTCTACTGTAAAATAAAAATAAGATGCGAAATACGTAGGAATAAGTACATATTAGTGCAGTTTCCAACAGAAATTAGCACTTCCAAAACGGCATGCTTGGGATTGCATTTTTGTGTCATTCTCTTTTGTTCATACTATTGAGTAGGTTTAAGTGTAGTGCAGATGGTACATTATTTTAAAATGTCACGGAGCATTAGAGTTATAGCGCCACTCAACGAGCATTTCAAGTCATATAAAACATACCATAACGTACGTTCATCTGTTCTAGGGAACAAAACCGAACACTCTTTTAGCACCACCACCACCACTCTGGGATTTCACATTGAAAGTGTTGCTACGTATTTCACTTCTTGCTAAAAAGTTCCCACGAGTATGTTTTCTTCATGAGATCAGGCTTGTTTAGGTGACCCAAACTTTCAGAGAGGAAGTTTGTGTGAAGCAGCATTTACTGTGAACCGAGCCACTCCAGGTCTCTGAATCTTTAGCTGCTCACGAGTAAATAAACACAGTGCCGTGTTTCCCTCTGAAACACAGTAGCCAATTATTGGCCAGCTAGCAAGTTTCACCATACATACTCACCAACACCATTTTTTACTTGTATTTGGTGCTTGGTGTTTATTTTAGACTCTGGCTGAAATGAAGTAAATGTACTTGAAAACACAGCATTTTTCTCTCTCGGATTTGCACAGTTCATACTCCAGGTCAGAAAATACGGAAATATATTTATGTTGTGATATCCTACCTTAAATGTGCCACAAATCATCCAAGGCATTGCTCTAAAATGTAATACTTAATTTGGTGCACCAAGTGCTTTTTCATCTGAAAATTTTTAGATAACTGTGATCACAGTTTTCAGTGTTTGTCAGAAGAAGAGCCGGATAGACATGAAAGCAAGAGAGAGAGAGAGAGAGGAAGGAGTCAGTGAGACAGGATGGCACTGACAGAGACAAAGGCAGCTCAGCCAAGCAGAGCTTTGAGTGTGTGTGTGTGTGTGTGTGTGTTTGTTTGAGGAAGATCATTGAAAGGGACAGACAGTTCAAGAACATCTGAGACAGTCCTAAATTAGAGATGAATTCAAAATCAGTGTTATTTCTGGACTTGTCACTTACAAAAAATAAAAAAAGGAAGAATTTCAAAGTCTACGTACCAATTCTGTCAAACCATTTTTAAAGACTTCAGATTAGTGAAGCATTATTTTATTATTTGATATTTTCCTGAGGCAGCCTTAGTTTTGCTGGCAGAACTTGATAAGTTTTAGTGTCAGTCACTAGTCAGGTTCTGTCCCATCATGCTTTGCGGTCTGTGTTCACTGTGTGGAAATTAATTGGTGGCTTTATGTGGTGCAGTACTGAGCCACTGAGCCTGATATTGTTGCACATTTACATTTTTACAAAGCACATTTCAAGCTTTCTGAACAATTGTTTGGCTTTTAAAATCATTTATGGCTACGTACACATTGCAGCTAAATTCGGGTGTCATTTCACCTTTTTACAGAAAAGGTTCTGTACACACACAGTTCAGAAATGTAGGGGAGTGACAACTGTACACAATGTGTACAGAACCCAATGAATGATGTATTTGAATGTGTTTCAGCGTATGTGCAGGGAAAGAAAATACAGGGTTTTGTCTCATTAGGGTTGCCAGATCTTTATAAAAAACAACAACCAATAAGAACAAACCCATAATAAACTTAAATTCAAATGCGTCATTTTGGAAATAAGCCACATACCGAAATATAGTGATCTGCACTTTCCTATTTTATTGACTCCATAAACTGTATATCTCTATGAGTCAAGCCCAGAGATGCTTAATAATACATGGACATGGCACCCCTTCAAGAGCACTGTTCAAAGCAGACTTCCAAACATAACACGATGGCTCAGTTGATGGTGGTTTAGTTGAAATCTGTTGGATAAAAATTGTCATTTTTTGTAGTGACAATGCTTTTGCTGGTTGTTTGCTGTTTTTTCACTTGTCTTTTTTTCATACAATACACAGCCATTAGTTGTGAAAGCTTGAGAATTAAAGGAACAGTTCTCCCAAAAATGAAAAAAATTGTGTGAAAATATTTCTGTGGAATCTTAAAGGAGATTTTGCAAAATGCATTGTATAATAATATATACATACAAAATAACACTGACTATTGAATTGCATTTTATGTATAAAACAGATGCTAAATATCTTTCTATGATAATGTGTTAATTACCTGTGGATAAGCAGCAGCCCAGATTCCTCGATTCTGATATTGTGTGTGTCATCATGGAATCTCTCTCTGGGTTGCCATGACAATGACCTGAAGGAAGTGTGAGAATGAGCCAGAATGGCAGCTCTCCTATGGTTCCTACGGCAACAGCCAATCAAAGGCCAGACCCCCACCGACCCCACCTGTCTGTTACAGTCCCTTGGAGAGAGATACACAGAAAACACAGCATTAGAGCTGGATGAGAGCAATGTGCAGGCTAAATCTGACAATGACCAAAAGACATACTGTACATAAATGACATCAAATAATAATACATGTCATCTGTCAGAGAGTGATGGATGTAGTCTGGTATCACTGTATTTGAACAGCATAGAGCCTTGTGAAAGTACAGACAGGAGTGGGGGCATTTTTAAAAAACACTTGTGTTGTGTTCAGGACATCGACTATATAATCAAGGCTTAATGAACAATGCAGTCAGTTCTCGTTTGGACAGCAAGTTTCCCCACAAGAATGAAAACATTAAACACTGTGTGGATTTGTGTGTGTCCGTTTTTTTCCCTGGTGATATGGGAATTATGTTTAGACTAAGCCTAAATCTCAGATATTTAAAACAGTAATATACATTTTTTTTAACTTAATGAAGTCAGAGATGAAATATTAACCACCATCTACACCACCAGATATATGTCTAGTAAAAATATGTGGGAGTTTATTCAACTAGGAGGATTTTTTATTAAAGATTTCAACTCTTTCATATAAATTCTTGGAAATATTTTGATATATGCCTTTATAATTTATTTATTTTTTTGTCACTCTTTTTGAAACGTGTTCTATGCATAGATTTTATTGTTTCACCGGAAATTTGATCTTAAAATATTAAAATCAATCATAAAATATTATTACAATTTTTAAAACTGAGATGGATTGTGTAGAAATTGTTTATGTCGACTATCCCTTGGCTGTATCATTTCGATCACAACCAACTTTTTTTCAATAATATAATTAGAATTAGAGGCATCTGTAATGCCTGTATATTGACATTGCTATAGGTGACAAACATTTAGCCTATATGCATGTTCAAATGTGGAAGCTCACATCTCATTTTATCAAGCCTCTGTCAGTAACACGATTTATGGATGTTTGTACTTGAAGGACATGACACAATCAAATCTCCTGCTATCCTGAAACACATATAGATACAAGGCTGCAACTCAGGGTGAGGCTTAGGGATTGTGTGTGTGTGTGTTACTATCTCAGACTGGCTCCACTGAGGGTGTTTTTAGGACCCATGACAGCCTTAAATAAACAGACACACACTCAAAGTCAAAGTGCATTTTACCATCAGAGAGCAGCTAAACAGTCATCAGAATAATGCAGGGTCTGCACAACACCGAAGAAAGAATCTCAAGGTCTTTGTGTGCCTGAGCATGATTTTGTCTGCCAGTGGTGTTTATGTTCTCTAGTCGTTGTTTTCATTAGAGCAATTTCCATCCTGAGAGATGGCCGTGTGTGTGAAGGATGACGGATCTTACCAGGCCAAAGTTTTCACAGTTCTCAAGACACTGTCCAAATGAGTTAGTAAACTACCTCAGCACTTCCAAATACTCTTGTTGAAAAACTCAGGGATTTTGGAGTAAACCCATATCTGCTTTGCTCTCTTTCTCTCTCTGTCTGTCCAGTTGAACTCTATTTATCTTAGTTCTGGTTGTGAGACTGTTTTATTGCATCTGAGTTCATTTAAAATCTTCCCTCGCTCTACTGTTTATGTTCCTGAAGTAGATGTTTCTGAGACCAAGTTAAATAGACTACGATACACACACACACACACACACACACACACACACACACACACACACACACACACACTCAAGGTCCTGATACTTTCATATCATTCAAGAAAATAACCCTAAAATAATAACCTTGTAAAAACAATACAATATGAATAGTCAAGGCACATTCTTGTCATACTAGGTTTATCTTACATTTTCAGACTCAATAATTTGGAAGCTCACCAGTTATTCCAATTACTGGGGGTTTGAGCAGATGTTTATCTGTTGTTTCTTGTAAAGTGCTAAAGCGGTAAAAGCGCTATATAAATCAAACTCAACCCAACTGCATCATCATTAACAGCTGCTTTCTTAGGATTTTAAAATGGCAGCACATTTAGTCAAGATACACATTTTTTTTAGTTTGTTAACTGTCTATCTAGTTTAATGTTGGTAAGATTTTAAGGTCAGTTTGATTCTTATAGTCTCATGCACATTTATTGAATCAATAATAAGCTAAAAAAAATTACATTGTGAAAGTGAAGTGACATACAGCCAAGTATGGTAACCCATACTCAGAATTCGTGCTCTGCATTTAACCCATCCAAAGTGCACACACACACACACACAAATTTTATGATGATTTATAGTAACTTTTTATTTCAATGTATTAAAATATCGCCCTTGTTTAATTTGTTCTTCATGGCAAAGATGAATTTTAAATCTTCAGTGTCACAAGAAATCATTTCTAATTTGCAAGAACTTTAATCAAATAAAAAAGTAAATGAATAAATTGTATTATTTACAAAATTACAATTGTAGCTCTTGACATTTACCTATGGCTATAACTTTATTATGACTAATTTATTTTATAGTCTCAAGCATTCAGAAATCATGCAAAAGGAAATTAAGCATAAAACCATGGTTTATTTTTGTAAGGGTTGTGATATGCACGTTTTTTGTTGAATAAATGATAAAGGCTGTGTCATATATAGCAAAAAGGTGGCCAAAATGAAAGATTAAGTGAATATTTGAATTAAATGTTTGGTCAGTAGCCTAAACAAGGATTTGATCGTCCTGTAAGTGTAACAGCAGCAATTTCATGGCTCCCTTTGCAGGCATTTGTAATAACATGTACATAAATTGTTTATTTTGTATTTGCCTATATTATGTATTTAAACAGTGTTATTGTTAACCAATCATTATTGACTCATTGTTTTTTTATATAATGCATTTTAAGTCATTTTAAAGACTATTGGTGGCTTAGGTCTGTTTTTATAGCAACAACAATTTTTTTTTTTACAGTATATTAATACTTTTATGTAAATTATAATTTGAATAAACAAAACCATGGTTAATTTGCAGTTACCATGGCTACAAGAACGATGATTTGTGGTGTTATTGTTAAAACCATGGGTCATTTTCGTAAAGGAACCTGAAAAAAAAAACTTTCACAGGAATGTCCCTGGAAGTGTTAAACGGGCCTCGTTTTTACATTATAGCTGACACCTAGATGAACAATTACAGTTGTTTTTATGACTGTAAGTCATTCTCCTCAAATGCTACTGATGTTAGAAAAATGTATACCAATATCGCATGTAACTTTAGAGACGGTCCCTAAATTTGAGACTCTCGAACGTCCAACGTCAAGCCAACTTTATGCCTGTGTTTTTTGTTTTTTTTTTACTTTCTTCAGTTTTCTTTTCTATGTGAAGGATTGCTGATGTCTTTTACCCGGCATAGTAAAAGGCATCAGCTTTTGATCAATATAATGTCTCCTTGCTGAATAAAATTATTAATTACTGACCACAAACGTTTGAGTGGTAGTAAACTAGCAGAATGAGTAAATCTCGTTTTGTAGGATCATTACAGAGCACTATATTCATGAAACTCAGCAATATTTGCCTACTGCAATTGGTGTCACTATTAAATTACATTTTATAGGTGATTTGTGTACATTTTTCTGCTGATAATGGCGGCAATATTAATTTATTAAATGATGGAGAAGAGCTCTTTAACAAGGCACCCAGACATGCAGTGGGGTCAAGTTCATTTTAAAAGAGCCAAATAAACTAAAGCACTTAGATAAAGTATGGCAGATTGTAGTAGTCTGCCTTATCCTCCCCAACCTAGCATTTAGAAGTGGCCTGTAAGATGGGGATTTTTAGCCTGCAAATTGTGTTCATCAACAATTTTGTGGCCAAATTCACACTGTTACCTAATTTGCATAATTCCTTTCGTGAATTATGCACTGAAAAAATGCAAATAAGTTGCTTTTAGCAGACACAATTCATCTTTCCCGTTTTGGTTTTAGTTCCATAGTGTGCAGTTAATGGTTCTGTGAAAGTTAATAAGAGTCTAAAACATGTTCACTGATCAGGAAGGAAGAGTGCTCAGTGGACACACAAAGTTATGGCCAAGAACAATTTTTGTTTGTTTGTTTTGTTTTGGTGTGGGAAGTTGGGAAATTAAACAAAACTATTATTAGGCTACCTGGAGTGACTCTTTCTGTCAACAATCATCCTGAAACCACGTCTAACATATGGCCTTTAACTCCTGATCTGTGTTGACAAGGAAAATCAATAAAACAAACACAATCACAATAATCATCATATGACTCATCACTGCATATTTACTCTTCACTTCATTTTGCCCCATCAAATGAAAAACAGAAGCTTCTGGTTTCTCTGTCTGCTCAGTGTTCTGGAGTTATTCATTAGCCTGAGCTGCTGTTTACGTAGAGGCCTGAGCCCTGGCCAACAATGTGCTAATGTGTGTGTGTTTTGTTTGAGTACGTCTCTAGGGACAGACCTAAAGTTATTAGAGTGTGTGTGTTATAAACTTTGACCAGTCACATTCTCTACTCCCACCACTCAAGTCCAGTCCTCACTAAAACATCTCAGAGTTGTGGCTCCACACTGCCTCCTGTTGACCTGGAGATAAAACAACAGTGTCGGTATTCAACATGCAAGCACACACATATGAGTGTGATTGTGAGAGACAGAAAGATATAAATCATGAGAATGAATGAGGATATGTATAATTAACTTATCTTCTACCCATTCATGCTTATTTTACCCTATGTTCACATATATTTAGGGTCCATAATATTTAGAATAGCAAGTTTGTTGCATACAAACCTGTGTTCAGCCAGTACACAACACAAGCCAATAAAATGAATTAAATACACACTGAGAACTGAAAAAAAGTAATATGTGAGTTAATATGTAATATCTGAATAAGGTAACATACATGTTTTTGTTTATATCTAATGTAGTTTATTGTATTTGAATATGAAACACTATAAGTTTGTGTTTGCTCCCAGAATGCATTTCTGCTGTTACAGCACAGTGATTGGGCCAGATTTTCTGCTCCAGTTCTCAACCCCCCTCCTCTGCCTCGAGTCCAATGTGTGTGTGTGTGTGTGTGTGTGTGTGTTGAGTTTTAGAGTTACATAAGCAAATTCAAAGCCGCACACGTTTATATGGCAAAACAGCTATATATGTGTGTGTGTGTGTGTGTGTGTGTGTGTATACAACTGATCTATCAAGTTAGTTTTAAGTTTTGAACAGTAAGTTTTTCTAAGCATCCTATTCATCAAAGTATCCTAAAAAAGGCACCATGCATGGTTTCACTGAAATATTTAACAGCACAGCTGCAAGATTTAATCTTTAAACAGTAGTGTATATACATCAAATATAAATAACTAAGAGTTAATAAATTATCATTTTATCAATCTTTTTTTCAATTACATGTGCTCAATGCTGTTTGCACTTCAAATAGTGCAAATTGATGTCTGTGTGATGTATGCCACACATTGTGTGCAAAAATGTTTAAAATATATAAAAGAACAGATATAAACAGTACAATCCAATATGCAATAAAACAAACAAAAGAGTTTCTGGTAAAAAAAAAAGAAAAAAATACAAAAGAAAAATATTCAAAGGAATTTTCTAAGCATCTAAAGGTTTAATCTTACTGATGCATTGAGCATCAATGTTCAGTCTTCCCTTAAAGGGGGGGTGAAATGCTATTTCATGCATACTGAGTTTTTTACACTGTTAAAGAGTTGGTTTCCCATGCTAAACATGGACAAAGTTTCAAAAATTAAGTTGTACGTTTGAAGGAGTATTTTTGTTCCCAAAATACTCCTTCCGGTTTGTCACAAGTTTCGGAAAGTTTTTTTCGAGTATGGCTCTGTGTGACGTTAGATGGAGCGGAATTTCCTTATATGGGTCCTAAGGCACTTCTGCCGGAAGAGCGCGCGCTCCTGTATAGCAGAGCACTGAGAGCACAACAGACGTTCACTGATCAGAGCGAGAGCGTTGCGAAAAGTCACAAAAGAAGTGTGTTTTTGGTTGCCAGGGCAAGACAACCCTGCACAGATTACCAAAAAAAAAACAGCATTAAGGGACCAGTGGATGGAGTTTATTTTTACAGAGCATCAACGGAGTTGTGCAAGTGTTTTTGTCAAGGCCCAGTTTGACGACGGATTTGCGTATCGTTTATTTCTTAAGGATGATGCAATCCCAACGAAAAAGGGTCATGATCGTGTGTTGCAACCGCAGGCGGTGAGTAAAACTGCTTCAAATATCTCTGCCTCCTTGTTAGTGTGTCCGCTTCCCATGCCGGAAACCCGGGTTCGGGCCCCGCTCAGAGCGAGTTGTTCCTGCTGCTGCTTTCGTTCAGTTTCAGCCTCGGGTTCTGATTCTGATCATTAATAAACGGCTGAATCTGTACTGTAAGACTGTTAGCCATGGTTTGTTTTGGATGTTTTTTTCCTCACGGTAATGTCACAGCTTCCACATGCTCTCAACTCAAAAGCCTACTGGCGCTCGTGATTCTTTAGCTCCGCCCACACGTCACGCCTCCAGCCGGTCGTGTTTTTCCGGAAAAAATCGGTACAGACTATCTTTCTCTTATGAATATAATAAAACTAAAGACTTTTTGGAGTTATGAAGGATGCAGTACTACTCTATAGGTACTCAAGATTAACAGGATATTGAGTGAAAACGAGCATTTCACCCCCCCTTTAAGCTAAACTCTTTTTGCATTGCTCTGTAGTGGAGCAGAAGCCAAAAGTGCAGTTCATCCTTTAATTTTCAATTTGGCAATGAGTCTTTTGAATACTAGGCTACTTGTACACACTGCATAGACAGTTTACAAGCCACACCAGCATCAAATGCATTACCAATCAGCAGGTTTCACACAGTCAGTGAATTTCAAGCCTCCTGTACAGATGAGACAGCTCACAGACGCGCACACACTGCAGTGTATTGTTTAACGCTGAAACAGCGTGCTGCTGTCTGCTTGATTCAGTGGAGACAGGACAGATAGTGTCTATTGTTCTCTTGCACAATAGACACTGGGCCAGATTGGGCCAGATTTTCTGCTCCAGTTCTCAACCCCCCTCCTCTGCCTCGAGTCCAATGTGTGTGTGTGTGTGTGTGTGTGTGTGTTGAGTTTTAGAGTTACATAAGCAAATTCAAAGCCGCACACGTTTATATGGCAAAACAGCTATATATGTGTGTGTGTGTGTGTGTGTGTGTGTGTATACAACTGATCTATCAAGTTAGTTTTAAGTTTTGAACAGTAAGTTTTTCTAAGCATCCTATTCATCAAAGTATCCTAAAAAAGGCACCATGCATGGTTTCACTGAAATATTTAACAGCACAGCTGCAAGATTTAATCTTTAAACAGTAGTGTATATACATCAAATATAAATAACTAAGAGTTAATAAATTATCATTTTATCAATCTTTTTTTCAATTACATGTGCTCAATGCTGTTTGCACTTCAAATAGTGCAAATTGATGTCTGTGTGATGTATGCCACACATTGTGTGCAAAAATGTTTAAAATATATAAAAGAACAGATATAAACAGTACAATCCAATATGCAATAAAACAAACAAAAGAGTTTCTGGTAAAAAAAAAAAGAAAAAAATACAAAAGAAAAATATTCAAAGGAATTTTCTAAGCATCTAAAGGTTTAATCTTACTGATGCATTGAGCATCAATGTTCAGTCTTCCCTTAAAGGGGGGGTGAAATGCTATTTCATGCATACTGAGTTTTTTACACTGTTAAAGAGTTGGTTTCCCATGCTAAACATGGACAAAGTTTCAAAAATTAAGTTGTACGTTTGAAGGAGTATTTTTGTTCCCAAAATACTCCTTCCGGTTTGTCACAAGTTTCGGAAAGTTTTTTTCGAGTATGGCTCTGTGTGACGTTAGATGGAGCGGAATTTCCTTATATGGGTCCTAAGGCACTTCTGCCGGAAGAGCGCGCGCTCCTGTATAGCAGAGCACTGAGAGCACAACAGACGTTCACTGATCAGAGCGAGAGCGTTGCGAAAAGTCACAAAAGAAGTGTGTTTTTGGTTGCCAGGGCAAGACAACCCTGCACAGATTACCAAAAAAAAAACAGCATTAAGGGACCAGTGGATGGAGTTTATTTTTACAGAGCATCAACGGAGTTGTGCAAGTGTTTTTGTCAAGGCCCAGTTTGACGACGGATTTGCGTATCGTTTATTTCTTAAGGATGATGCAATCCCAACGAAAAAGGGTCATGATCGTGTGTTGCAACCGCAGGCGGTGAGTAAAACTGCTTCAAATATCTCTGCCTCCTTGTTAGTGTGTCCGCTTCCCATGCCGGAAACCCGGGTTCGGGCCCCGCTCAGAGCGAGTTGTTCCTGCTGCTGCTTTCGTTCAGTTTCAGCCTCGGGTTCTGATTCTGATCATTAATAAACGGCTGAATCTGTACTGTAAGACTGTTAGCCATGGTTTGTTTTGGATGTTTTTTTCCTCACGGTAATGTCACAGCTTCCACATGCTCTCAACTCAAAAGCCTACTGGCGCTCGTGATTCTTTAGCTCCGCCCACACGTCACGCCTCCAGCCGGTCGTGTTTTTCCGGAAAAAATCGGTACAGACTATCTTTCTCTTATGAATATAATAAAACTAAAGACTTTTTGGAGTTATGAAGGATGCAGTACTACTCTATAGGTACTCAAGATTAACAGGATATTGAGTGAAAACGAGCATTTCACCCCCCCTTTAAGCTAAACTCTTTTTGCATTGCTCTGTAGTGGAGCAGAAGCCAAAAGTGCAGTTCATCCTTTAATTTTCAATTTGGCAATGAGTCTTTTGAATACTAGGCTACTTGTACACACTGCATAGACAGTTTACAAGCCACACCAGCATCAAATGCATTACCAATCAGCAGGTTTCACACAGTCAGTGAATTTCAAGCCTCCTGTACAGATGAGACAGCTCACAGACGCGCACACACTGCAGTGTATTGTTTAACGCTGAAACAGCGTGCTGCTGTCTGCTTGATTCAGTGGAGACAGGACAGATAGTGTCTATTGTTCTCTTGCACACTGCAAGGAAAGATTTCCATGTTTCCATAGTCATATGTGTGTGAAGCACTCAACTCACATGATTGTGGTTGGCTTCACATGATTACTGTTCTCCTTCTGTCTGGAGAATAACTGTATGTGTGTGTGCAAGTATGTCATTACACAGATGGTTGTTGAGCTCAGGAACGCTAAAGCAGCCAACAGGGACATTGGAGTAAGTGTGAGAGAGAGAGAGAGATCCTTATTCGGAATGGGTCACGTGAGCACCCAGTTGCCTTGGTAACTGAGGTTCTGAATTGCAGGTAGTATGGCTCAGAGATGCAGTCCTCTAAAACCCCCTCCATCTATCCAGATAACCATCAGCGCTAGAGTCTGATTACTGATTAATGATCTAGTTTTGATGCATGATATGATAGAACCTTGACAGGC
Source organism: Carassius auratus (assembly GCF_003368295.1). Taxonomy (NCBI): domain Eukaryota; kingdom Metazoa; phylum Chordata; class Actinopteri; order Cypriniformes; family Cyprinidae; genus Carassius; species Carassius auratus. The sequence continues at coordinate 2,153,081 of NC_039269.1, read as the reverse complement.
TGTCTCAGAGATTTGAGTTTAGCCTTTATTAGCTCTCTGTTTCAGGATTGAAGCGCATGTGCTAAAATAAACTCAGAGCAGAACATACAATGTATATTCATCCTATTTTGTTTTGCCGTCTCTCATTATGAAACCTTGCACAGACCTATTTGCAGACGGGTTTTTTTTAGTACCTGTTAAAAGCATGAATTACATTTTTCTTCAGTCATTCTGATTATGCAAGACATGTAGTGTTTGACATGCTACACTTCCCAGAGGAGAATTTTTTTGCTCAGTGGTTGCTCTTTGCTCGTGGCTCAGGAAGCAATAGAGGAACCTTTTTAAAATCGGTCTTTGATGTTTCTGCTAAAATTCCTGTGGAATTAAAGCCAGAAACACTTTAGATAGCTGTTGACACAGAATAGAAATAATATTACAGTATTTTATAGTAAAGTATAAAGCAAAGTAAAGCCAGATGGTCTGTAGAACTAACAAAATAAAACTTAGATTTCACAGTCCTATATGATTAACATTTTAGGAATATATTTATTATGTAATTTTTTCATAGTATAAATTGGGTCTACATAGAAGAAGTAAATTTAAGGGATGGGAGCTCACTAAAATTGATCATATTTGGGGGTCTGTGGCATCCAAAAGATTGTATTCTATTGGTATAGCATTATATAGTTTACTTTTGAATATTTTACGATAGTCAAGATTATTTGGAAAGAATTAAATGAAAATACATTTTTAATTATAATCTCGTTTTGCAGACTGGTAAATGTATATTGGCAAATCTAAACACAGATTGAGACATTGTCGAGATGTTTGAGTTTTCTAGGATCCATTTCTTAAAAACATTTTATCCCACTGCAGTTTGAGAAATAACAAAAGATCTCCTTTATGATTTTAGAGTTCAAACAAAAAGATGAAACGGGACAGTTCAAGAACTCATTCTGAGTCATTGCAGCCAGTGTTGATTGTCCTGTTTCTCTCTTTCACAGGTCAGAGGTAAAATGGGAGGGAAGCTGAGCAAAAAGAAGAAGGGATACAATGTGAACGACGAGAAGGCGAAAGAGAAGGATGCAAAGACGGAGGGAGCGTCGGCGGAGGAGGGCGAAGCTCCGAAGGAAAACAATGAGGATGCCCCTGCTGCCACCGAGACAACCAATGACACCTCGGCGGCCGCTAAAGAAGCCACGCCCACCGCCGATAGCAACTCCACTGCACCCAAGGAGGAGGATAAATCCGCCCCCCCTCCGAAGAAGGAGGAGCCTGCGGCCAACGCTAACGCTCCTAAAGCTTCTGACGCCAAGAGCAGCGAGGCTGCCAAAGCAGAACCCGCCAAGAGTCCAGATGCCCCTCCTGCCAAAGCAGAAGAAAAATCTGCCCCTTCTGCAGCTCCGGCCAATGAGAAAGAAGCTGTGAAAGAGCCCGCTAAAGATCCCACCCCTCCTGTAGCCACAGCGACGGAGAGCAAGCCTGATGCTGAGTCTAAAAAGACTGAGGCTCCACCCGCAAAAGAGTCCGCCCCTGCAGAGCCAATCACCACGGAGGCCAGCCCCGCCCCCAACAAGGAGCAAGCAGTCGCTGTGCAGGATTAACAGAAGGAACAGTGACCGACAAGATTAATGACAAATGAAAAACCAGATCAAATCTAAATAATTAAAACTAGCCCGCCCATTTTAAACTATATCAGTAATTATAATATGAATAAAGATAATAGTAACAATAATGATTTTAACAGGCTGGACTTTGATCATTGTGTTGGTGATGGACATGATCATGGTGAATAAGACTGGCAGTGATATTATCTTTAATATCAAATTGAACTTTGATACAAACCACCAGCCCCCAACTCTCTCTCTTTATCTCTTTTCACCTTTCTTTCTACCTCCATTCAATGAGAGGTGGAATACAAACATGGAATCTATTCATTGCACCCTCTGAATCTCACTTCCCTCCATTTGAGTGTGATGTGATGGCAGCGGGAGGGGTTAATATATATGTGTGTGTGTGTGTGTTTGTGTGAATGCGTGAGTGACAGTAGTATTAATGGTAGTAGTCCAGCCTCCCTGATACATATTCCATATCTCCTGTTTGCTGCTTTCTAGTTAGTGATTGGCATTGTGTCTTTGCTTATCTCCCGACTTTCCTACTTTCTTTGTTTCTCTCTCTCTGTTTTTCTCACGTATCAGTGGAAACAAAATCAGTGTATAGCACAATGTATCAAACACACATGCACACAGGCACAGTATTGAATGTTAACAGTATTAGTGTATTGTAAAGGAATAGTTCACCCCAAAATTATGATCTAAACCTGTTTGACTTTTTGTCATCTGCAGAATGCAAAAAGAAAGAAGCTGAACGAGCGGCTCATTTCCTTAGACAAAAGTGAATGGGGACTACATCTGTCAAGGTAGATTTTGAGTAAAAAGCTATTTAGATTTCAAAGAAGACTTGGAATATAGTGCACAAGCCGTATAGACTACTTTTTGAAGCTTTTATGGTGCTATTTTGTCCTTTTTGGAGCTTGACAGACTTTGGTCCCAATCCACTTTTACTGTATAGAAAAGAGCAGTGTGCATATTTTTCAAAACGTTTCCTTTTGTGTAACATGTAAGAAAGTAAGTAATACAGGTTTGACGTGAAGAGAAGTCATTTTAATTTTAAGGTGAACTATCCCTTTAATTGGATGTTTGAAGGTTAATTTAAAGTGTGTTCATGTTTGGAGAGATCTGGGAGTATGAAGTGAGTGTGTGTATGGAGTTATGCATGGTATGAGAATGCATTTACTGCATGTGTGTGTGTGTGTGTGTGTGTGTTAACAGAGTTCTGGTCTTTCTGTACTTTGAAAGCAGCAGATGTCATGATATCAGAAAGACAGAGAGAGAGAGCCTCCAAACTCACCAAACAGGACACACTTCACACACACCGATCTCTCAGTATGCTGACAGAACAATGTGAGCGTTGTGTGTATCTGTATGTGTGAAGCTGTGTGTGTGTTTTGCATGTCAGTGGTTGGCCCTATCGTTGTGTATTTTTGGTTGCTGTGGAGATAATGTTGCTACAGGTGATATTTCATTTGAATTAACACACACGCTCTCTCTCTCTCTCTCTCTTTCTCTCTGTTACTTTCTCTATCATTCCTTTTATTTCCAAAATTCCCTGGTAAAATAAAATTACAGAACTGAGATATATGTACTTGTATACATGGAGCAACATTAATAAAATGAAAGAAACAGACTGAAAATCAGCTAAAATGTCTTGATTTTTTGTGTTTTCATAAGCTCACACATTCAGTACTTCTTATTTTCTATATAACACATTTGAATATATTTTAATGTTCATGACAGTTCAAACAAATCAATACTTCAAAGCATGTATTTTGAATAAAAAAAAAAAAACTAGTCTAATTTTACCTGCAACGAATCTAAACTGTTATGTAAGCTGTCATTAAACTGCAATACAGGCACAGAAGACAAGTTTGAAGTAGGATATAAACCAAAAGCAGTGGATTTACACACTTTATAATGTGGCACAGGGGAAGAAGGAATGTGTTTGCACAGGAGTCACGACAGTGGGAAGAAATGTTAAAGAGAAATGCTAATATTCTTATTCAAGCACTAAATCTGACACTGTACAAACTACTAATAATTTAAATTAATTCACCAAGAATCAAGCCACTTTTCTCAAGCTATTAGGAAGGACTGGATTCTAATATTGTATATAAAATATAAATACATATCATATGTATTGATAATTTCATTTCCCTTGTTTTGTAAATCATGTTTGAGCTATACTTAATAGATTGCTACACTAATGACAACAGACAGTTGACCTTTTTGCGCTGAAATATCGCACCAAAGACCCAAAGTAACCACAACAACAACTTGAGTGCTAGCAAAATATTGAGCCATTGCAAAAAGCTTGATTGACAGGTGATCTGACCAACCGTAATCCACCATTTTATCCCACATATCAGACATGAGAGTAGATTGAAAAATGATGTGTATTGATGTCTTTCCGCTGTTCGAAATGAAATACATTCTGATGTTCATTCATGTTCATTTTCTGCTTTAGGTAAATATGAAAAGATGGTTCATGTGCCGCTTGAACTGAGGTGCTACAGCGATCTGTCATGACACATTGAAAAGCCACAAAATGCTATTTATTGTTTGAATTATTAAAAGAAAAAATATTTTAAACCTGAAACCACGTTTCATACCAGAAGTAACCAAGACAGTCTGGGAAAATAACAGCTCTCTGAATAACCGGAGAGCTCATCATTTTGACATTTTTTCGGTTATCTTTCACGCATGTAGAATCAAAAATATTTTTCTTCATACAATTTTGAGGTGATATTCATGTTTTTATCACAGTTTAATCAATGAATTATCCTGATGGAAACTCATGGCATTTGTTATTAGTTTATACATACGTTTTTATTTCACCACATTATTAGTTTATCCATACCCGTCTAGGATGGTTTTGATTTAAAAAAAACATTTTTTGGGGGGACTTTATAATACTGAAGCTAGATAAACATTTGAGTTTATTTGTTGAAATATTTCAGGTCTTGTCTTCTTTTATCTCCATTTATCTCTCTCTCTCTCTCTGTGCCTCTTGTTTCTGGGTTGACTGGGTTCATGTATGACTGCCTTTGGGCCTTAGTAACGGTCGCCAAGCCTCTGATCCCATAGCAACCGGTCACTTGGTTTTGTTCGGCAGAAGGAGAGGAGAGGACACACACACATACACTCACACACTTAACACACACATCAAACCAAATGTAACACTCCTACAGTTCTGACGAATGCACTGACTGTGGCCTACACAGTTCTCTATCTGTTCCCTACAGTTTAAAGAATACTGACTAAACCACAGCTCTGTTTCTAAGACCAGATTTAAGTTCCAGTGGGAATCTGGGAGCGATATCCGTGAAAGAAAGCTTATATTCTCATCACTTCCACACATAACATACATGAATGAAACGGGCGCCAACATCAACATTAACACCTGATTGGATATGGCGGTAACCATGGATACCGGTCTTGCCTAGCAACAAGCCTGAATGCATACGTTGTAAACCCCGCCCACCTGACAGAACGCACATATGTGCTTTCTCGCACTCACATACCTGCACATGCTCACACACAGTCTCACATTTGTCACTATCCACCCACCTCTTGTTTTTTTCTTCCTGTTTACACCCCCATGCTCCCCCCAGCCCGAATCAGTAGGGTCCCTGGGGGGAAAATTGCCACCTGTCATTGGCTGACTGCATCTCCATGGTGACGCAGCTGCAGCTGTGCTCCAGCAAGCAGCAGAGAAACACAGTGTGTGTAAATCTCATCCCAGCCCATAATGGTGTCAGATAAATTGAGATGAGAGTTCACTCCAGTCACCTGTGCAGGTGTGTTTAGTTATGCTAAAAATAGACCTCAGGATATATTAGGCCCGCTCTACATCATGTCAGCTCAATTCTAGTTTCAAGCTCAAGCTAAAAGCTCCGGAGGGCTGCATCCTAAAGAAAATATGTTTCTGTTTGTTTGGCGGTTGCCCTTTCATTACTCAGTAGACTTAAAGAGTTAAAGGAAAATTACAGGTTAACCCCCTGGTGCTACTCATGAGCCAGTCAAAAATTACTTCTTTCTTTCCAATTGAAATAAATGTACTATATTTTAGTTAGATTAATTAGTTTTTTTTTTTTAAGGTATTTTACTAAATTACATTTATAGCATAGTTATGACACATATATTACCTGTTTAGCATAGACTTGAAAATGAAATTTCTAAGTGAAACTGTCATAAATATTGAATGCTTTAGAGCACAGACTTAGGATCATTTTTTAAGACACCAAAAATAATTTATTATGAAAAGAAAATAATATGAAAATAATTACATAATGTTCTTGTTGTGAAAAATGCACAAAAATATATATTTTTACATTTTATATGAAATACTGTACATATTTTCAAAAACCTGTTATTTTTAAACTGCATCAAATTCAAAGCTGTATATCTAAAGTTGCATTATCTAAAAAATTTATATCTAAAAAATATAGTTCAGTGAGATTTAGTTTAGGAGCAGTTCCAAACGTTTCCAGATAAAATTGCTTTCAGTTCATTTCCAGCGTGGTCATTTTGACAAAGTGTGGCAAAAAAAAAAAAAAAAAAAACATACAATCAACACGAATCACTTGCTAAAACAATAAATAAATGAATAAATAAACACTTTCAACTTTTCTAAAGTTAAAACAAATTTAACAACTAAGCTATTTTTGACCTTGCAAGTTTACATTTTAACATTTCAGATAACACACAAATCACAAAAGCAACACACTGTAGTTCATCCCAAAATTAAAATACTGAAATAATTTACTCACATATTGTTTTAAACCTGTACAAATTATTATTAAAATGTAAATTTTTTCAATGAAACAGATAATCGCAAAAATGCTGGTAGGTTACCATTTACTTCCATTGTATGTGTGTGTGTGTGTGTGGGGGGGGGGGGGGGGCTACAATTACAAAAAAAAAATATTTTATAGAGGCCTGCTTTTAGAGTATTTTAATATTTTCTCACATTAAAGAATTTGTGACCGTTTGACAGCTGTGAAGCTAAAATTGTCCAAAACTTTTCTGCTTTTCTTAAAGCTGGATGGCTGTTAAATTTAATGACATTTCTTAAAGGTTTATCCCAAAATAAACAAATCAGAGATGACAGTTTGACATATCAGTGCCTAAAGTACTGCCTGATGTATACCTAATATAGGAGATGGCAGAAGATGGAAGTTGCCTCGTGTGATCAGATGAGGCAGGTCAAGTTCACACATTCGTAGGTTGCTATGGCCAGGGGTGTAGAAATGATTTCTAAAAATGTTGGGAACACACAAGTGTTTCAGGAATTAACAAGCACCAAAAAAGGACAAAATCACCACAAAGCACAATAGTAAATACAAAATAGTAAAAATGAAATTATTTCATGTGCATTGTATTTTAAATCATCCAAAGCCATACATTAGCTTTGTGTGATAATATTAAGGTTGAAAAAATCCAAAGCTTCAATGGATTTGGAATCTCTAGTATTATAAAAGAAAAATAAGAAAAAAAAATATATTATTATTAACAATAGTTTATTTTATTATAATCATTTATTATTTAAATTAATATTATTTATCCATATTTTTATCTGTAGATTTTTCCTATTTGTTGTTTGAAAATTAGAAAATATGTCTCATAGCTCTCAAATATAATTTAAGCATTCAAATAGTCAAACTTCACACTTTTTGTTTCTGTCCTGTGTTGAAATATTTACTGTTATATCAAAAAGTTTAAGAAGGACATATTTAAAGGTTTGTCCATTTTTTTTTTTGCCAATAACCACTGGTAATATCATAGTCATAATTTGCTTGCAGAGGACCTTAAAATATAATGATCATCTCCTGAAAAAACAGCAGGGCCTTTATGATGTACACCTCACCTACATTAAACATGTCCTGTCTTCAGCCCATTCTAACTGAAGAGTATTTAAAAATTCATAAGCTTTCATGAATAATGCAGTACCTGAGTGGTGATCCAGGCTGCTGAGAGGCTGATGGGTGCTCGGCTCCTCCCTCCTCCTAACACAGGAAACATGACAATTGATTCTGTATTTGTGATTAAGAATGTCATATAGAATGATCGATATGGACTGCCATCTGCTGGAATTCACACACACATTCACAACAGCTGCACACTGGCGGGGGAGGGGCTTGCACTTCTGTTGCCAAGCAACAACAGATACACCATTCTCAGGATTGTGACTGTATAGGGGAAATGAGAGAGAGAGTTAAAAAATAAATCAATACTTCTGTGTAAAACTGTCTTCAAAATAGTTTTATTCATGCTGTAAGTTTCAGGTAAACAAGTGAATGGTGTTGTGACCAGACTGTGTATGTATATAATGTGAAGAAAATATTGTTTTAACCAATTTCTACACAGAAATTGGCTTTCAGAAATAAACCTTCCCTCAGAAATATTCACTGAAAGACTAATAAAACTGTGACAACTAGCTCCAGTCACATCCCTTAGGCTATACATTTAAAATTTTCTTATAAATATTAACTTAAGGAATAGTTCACCCAAAAATTAACATTATGTCATTAATTACTCATCCTTGTGTCATTCTAAATCCGAAAAATGGATTAGACCCGGTGGCCGACTGTCTTTAAATGGTTTAGCACCTGCTTACCTCTCGGACCTGTTGATAGTCCACCAACCTGCAAGAGCTCTCAGGTCTGCCAAGTGCCAACTTAAGGCTCTTAGTGGTTCCTAGACTCAAGTATAGGGGGATCGAGCATTCGGCATAGTTGCTCAGAGACTTCCTACAGAAATCAGAACTGCCCCTACAATATCCATTTTTAAATCCAGGTTAAAAACATTTTTATATGATCTGTCTTATTCATGATTTGCATACGCTCTGCCCTGTGTCTTGCGGTTTTATTTGTGACCTTGTCTTTGTTTTTAATTCTGTTTGTGGTTACTTACTTTGTGCAGCACATTGATCAACAATAGTTGTGTTTATTTGTGTTTTATAAATTAACTGAAATTTAAAATTGAAATTGAAAGACCCTGTTAATTTCCAGACAAATAAGGATATTTTTTATGAAATCAGAGAGCTCTCTGACCCTGCAGAGAGCAAAGGTTTTACCACATTCAAAGCTCAGAGAGGTGCCATAAACATCAGCAAGTTGTCCATGTGACATCATTGGTTCAATCGCTATGAGAATATTTTTGTGTGCAAAGAAAAAAAAATAACAACTTTATTCAACAATGCTTCGTTCAACAATGTTACTCTCCATAATAGCGCTACTGTGAAACAGAGGAGAAGAATAAAAATTATTCCCGTAGCTTTGTTAAACTACGGTTGAACCACTAATGTCAGATGGATAATATGTTTTAATAACATCCTTATTACGTGTTTGTTTCGAATTTCATAAAAAATACATATCTTAATTTTTGTTCCAAAGATGAATGAAGGACTTATGGGTTTGGAACAACATGAGGGTGAGTAATTAACAACAGAATTTTCATTTTTAGGAGAACTATCCCTTTTAAATATTGATATATATATATATATATATATATATATATATATATATATATATATATATATATATATATATATATATATATATATATATATATATATATATATATATATATATATATATATATATATATATATATTGACGGACATGTTGTGTGTGAACTAACCGTGTGTGAGCATCCAGTGCTGAGGAAAAATCTGCAAACTGTTCACAGATGGCTTGTCAAGTAACAAACACATCATCATTACACACACACATGCGCGCACACACACAGACACACACACACACACACACACACCCTACAGTGCCACAGCTGAGGTCACATTTGTGCCAGTTTTCAGGCATTTTAACTCTTTGATCTTTGGACGATCATTTGAACCCCCATCTATTTCTCTCTCTATTTTCCCATTCTCACATATAGCCTACACTGTATCACACTCAACATCAAAGATTTACACTGTTCACCATGGCAACTGCCTCCATTCAATTTTATCCCTCAGTTAATGAATAAAACAGCACGAGAATCATAAGATCCCTGATTGGCTGTCAACAGGGAGACAGGAGTGATGTGATTATTAGCCCCGCCCACCCGTCAGAAATACAGTCGGAAGATGCGTATCCGACTGACAATAGGAGATCTGTTTCCATGGAGACAACACCTACGAGTGGGAAGAAGTAAAACGAGATAAAAAGATTTCAGTTGAAACATTACATCGATTCAGTAAATAATAAAACAAATACTAATTTACTATGTAAAAAAAAAAAATATTTACTACTATTAACAGTGATTTCTATTAAGAGAGAGTACTAAATACATGCACACAAATTGACTCTTTGTATTTCTTCAGTCATTTGATCAGTGATGAAGGCACAACTACTACTGAGTCAACATCGCCGTCTACAGGACAGACCTGAACTGCCACCTTCATGTGTCTTTAGTGTATAAAATATAAATGTTATATGTGACCACAAAACCAAACTTAAGTAGCACGGGCATTTTTGTAGCAATGGCCAAAAAACATTGTATGGGTCAAAAAAAATAATAATTTAAAGTAAAAAAAAATTAGGATATTAAGTAAAGATCATGTTTCATGAAGATATTTAGTAAATTTCCCACCGTTAATATATAAAAACTAAATTTTTGATCAGTAATATGCATTGCTAAGAATTTAATTTGGACAACTTTAAAGGCAATTTTCTCAGTATTTAGAATATTATTATTATTATTAGTTTTTTTTCACCCTCAGATTTCAGATAGTTGCATTTCAGCCAAATATTGTACAGTCCATACAAACTATAGATCTGTGGAAAGCTTATTTATACATTTTTCAGATGATGTTTTAATCTCAATAAATAATTGATTTATATATATATATATATATATATATATATATATATATATATATATATATATATATATATATATATATATATATATATATATATATATATATATATATATATATATATATATATATATAACTTCATTTAATTAACCTAAGGCTACAGTATGTGGGCCAGGAGCCCAACCTCATTTAAAGAAGCAGTTACAAAATCTGCCAGCTTTGAAACATCAAATACCTTCATTGGAAAATCCTTGACAATCTTTGTCATTCTCAATTGTTCGTACTGAGGCATGAGAATATTCTTTCAATGCAATGTCATGCTTTATCTGTAAAAGAATTTTGTCTCTGTAATAATGTATATAATCCAGGTGTTTTGCTTTAGTGTATTCAAACATCTAAACAAAAGGCAAAACATTAAAAGTGCAGACTGAGAAAGAAATTTGTTATAAACATACCTTAATTCGACATCAGTTGCCATAAGCAAAATTGCAACACTCCTAATAAAGTCAAAACAGTAATATTGCAATCTAAAATATATTTATGAAATATTCATCACATCAGGTTCCCTTCAGACTGCTTCAAACTGCGTCCTCTAGAGGTCACTATGGGGAACACCTTCAGCCTGACTGGTGTCCGAAGCATACATCTAAACACAACAATGGCCCTGTCCCAAATGGAACACTTCATGTGAACTTGCGCTTATGGACTTACAATGGCCGCCGCGTGCGCATGTGCATTAAGTCCACGAAACCGTAGGTTGCGTAATTTTTCATTTTAGTATTCAGAAAGGTGCATGTGAGGGCTCCCTTTGCGGCTGTTATGGTACATTCACATGGGGCATCGGCGCTTGATTGAGGGCATATCGGAAGCTTGGTTGATGATCTGACTGGTTGGCGCCTGCATTGTCACTTGAAAAGTTTTCAACTTCTGCCGTGAGGAAATGACCTAATGTGGCGCGACGGACCCACAATTCATTTTGCCAAAGTCACTCCATTCAAAGTAAAAGAGAGGCGTTGACACCGACTCCCATTCACACGGGCGTTATCCACGCTCAATCAGCACTTCTGCCCAGTCTGGACTGGGGCGAGCTCCGCAGTAGATTCTACCCAACAGGCAAAGCGGCATTACGTCACAAAAGTGAGGACTCAGGCGAAGAGTGCGAGGGTTTAGGGTGACATTGGGACAGGGTCAATAACATTGGCCAGCGACAGCTTGTGATGTCATCACCCAAAGTGACCACAGTATAAAAGGGAGAATATGTCATCCTCTTCTTCATCTTCAAGGATTGTTCTGTTTGAAGCATGCATTTCCGGTAAGAACGGTTATTATTCTTTACCATTGTGAGCACAAGTAAGGCGTTTAAGAAGTGTGTGGATCTGTGTCCACACACTGTGTCTGTGATGACACACATTATATTTGTGTCTTTTGTTTGGGCAAAAGCATGCACATGATGGCCTCGAAGAGAAAGTTTGCATGCACTCTGTGCTTTTTTCCATGAAAAAACTCCTGATGAGTTGAAAAAGGGTCTTTCCCTATCCTGGTCATCAGTCATTGACAAGAGTGAACTGCTGGACGACGATGCTATCTCTCTAACATCATCTGATCCAGCAACTTGTGCTCTGCTGGCTCCAAGCCAGTAGGAGCAGGAGATGTCAGATGAGGATGAAGAAATTGAGATGGAGTCTGCCAAGTCCTCCTGCCCCGTTTGTGCTTTGTGTATTCAATACTAGCCTTTTTTTTTCCTGCAGCGCTACTCTGATCTGTTCTGTTTTCTGATTTTTTTAGGTTTGACCACCTGCTAAGTCAGGACCTCTTGCTGTTGACCGATTATAGTGATGGTTTCAGTCATTGGTACTGATCCAGGCTGGTGATAGCCCTTATCTTTGGCTTGGACATGCAGCCCGGGCTTCTGCAGAAGCCTCCAAGCATCAGGTCCCAAGTATAATGCTGCAACTTTCTCGAAGGTTAGTACTCCTCTGAGTACATGCCTCGTGACATGCTACCCATCCTCTGGCCAGGGTGTGCTACTCACCTCTCACCTTGAGGGGTCTCCTGAGATTTGAGTCTTTCCTTAACCATCATGCACATCATGCACTTAACCATCATTTCCATTGTAGACATTTCTATCCGTCACAATGTCAGCAGCATAAACATTTGAAGTTATTTAGATACCTCTATAATAACTGTGCTTTTTTGCAGCTTAATAATTAACTGATGAACAATGTATATGATTATTTTGCAATCAACAATATAAAAAAAGCTGCAGATGGGACCATTTTGGTTTTAAGTGTTGAATAAAATCTGGGTTTTGGGATGTTAATAATTCTGAGAAGAATTTCAGTGTTACAATATTTCCAACATAACATGAGGCACCGTCATGAATGTAAACAATCAAACATACGGACATTTATTTAAAGGAAACCCATACCTTTATAAAAAAATTAAACCCCTTTATTGTTTCTCAAATACAAAAGAAATACAAAAAGAAACACAGACAGCAAGAGAGACACTCAGTCAGTGGCAGCAGTCTGAAGTACAGCTCAGTCTTTTGGTTAAGTACATAGTCTGTTTTCCTTGTCTTCTAGGCCAGCTCGCTCTTGTCCGTGACCTCGGCGTGGCTGGTGTCAGGACCGCCTGGTGCCAGCAGAGTTCTGCGGTTGTAGTGGCCCTTCATGATGCCTGAGTTGTTGTTGTCATTGAGGATTTGTTTCTGTTTCTGCCGGTTGAGGGACTGGACCAGGCCGAGCACCACGGCGGCGAGCGAGTACTGGCCCGTGAGCTTCCTCGGCTGCAGGATGAGCGGGTTGGGCTGCACGCGGCCCACAAGGAAGTGCGTACGAATCTTGCCTTCTTGTTCGCTGATGCCCTTCACATAGATCTCGCCTCGGTACTCGAAGGCAAAGCCGCGCTCATTCAGGATGGCGTAGGTCTCCTCTGGGAGCTGGATCTTCCCGCTGACACCCGTGCTGTCCATGCGACTTGCCAGATTAACCGTCTTCCCCCAAATATCATACTGCGGCTTCTTAGCGCCGATCACTCCAGCGACCACAGAGCCGTGAGCCATACCTGAGGAGAGAGAGATCAGCATCAGCATTTCTCACTGTTTAAAAGACTAAATGGTCTTACATGCACTTCAGCCTTCTTATAGAGGGCTTCTAAGAAAGTAAACAGTAAAATCTGGTCCTACTTCATATTAAGTGGCGTAAATTAATCACTTGATACAATGTACTTATTGTGTACGTACATGTTTTTACATTGTACTTATAAAAAAATCCCTTACATCTTACCCATGCACCTCAATAGCAGTGTTTTGCAATACAATAAGTACATAGTAGTTAATTCAACCTAATATAAAGTGGGACTATAAATCCTTAACTTTTTTTTTTTTCAGAAAACACAGATTTTGGTCATAATAAATAAATCTTTCAAGACCTGAGATTGTCAGATTCTTTAGAATTTATATTTTTAAATAACTAATTTGTTAGACTGTTTTATGCCATGACAGCCAATTTTTGGGTTACGAACTGAGTAGAGTCAGCAAAAAAAGGTATATAAATTATTAAACATATTAGAAGGCGATAAGGGCTAGACAAACAGGATAAATAATTTATATTTCTATTTTAATTCATTTTAAAATATAATTTATTTGTTTAATGCAAAGCTGAAATTTCAGCAGCCATTAATCCAGTCTTCAGTTTTGCCGGATCCTTCAGAAATCATTCTAATAAGCTGATTTGGTTCTTGGCCAAATATATATATTTATTTATAATTTTTACTGTTACTTTTATCTAATTTAATGCTTAATAAAAGTATTAATTTCTTAGAAAATAAAACCTTACTGACCTCTTACTCATACTTTGGAATGGCAGTTTATTTTGTTTAGATGCCACTGAGATAAAAATAATACTAATAATTGTTATCATGATTTTAAAATAAATCACAAGGTGAAGAACTCCATTACCCATGATCCTGAAAGGACACTGACCAGTCAGAGAAGAAACCATGGAAACAGGAATAGTGACTGCCCACTCACACAAAGCATTGCAAACCACATAATCAACTATCCTTACATAATCAAGTAACCTCAAATATCTTCTGCAATAATATTTCCGAAGTAAAATTTCTGTTTAAATATATATAAATATTTTTTTTGTCTTCAAATCAAATTGTAATATTGGGAATCATCTCAGAGCTGAGCATGATTTATGGTTTTGAATCTTTTATAAAACTGTTCTGAAATGCCTGTGGAGAAAACACACTTCTGAAATCGAGGCTGATCTAAAAGTGGCCAGTCACTGTTGCGCTCCATTCTCACTTCCAGAGGTTCTTCTGAATTATCTGTTTGAATCTTTTGACTCTTACCGATTCGGAGCTGGAAGTTGTTAAACGAATGTTTGTTGATCTCCTGAATGCTTTCATTCAGAGCAATGGCGAAATCAGCCAGCGCGCACAGATGCCCCCATTTATCCTCACATTGCTATGGTAACACACACATATAGAAAGATTAGTGCACAAACTAAACTAGATACTACAGGCTTATAAGACATCCAGTAATATCTGCTTTAGTATGCATTAGTGTGTAGGTTTCTGTAGGAGTGTGTGTGTGTTTTCATACTTGTTTCTCAGGAGATAGTCCTGACACGGCCATGTATGTGCTGCCGATGGTCTTTATCTTCTCGATGTCCTGAAATCGCTCTTCCCCCAGCAGCTGTAGAGAGACAATCTTTCAGATATGACAGTCTACATATGTAGCATTAATCATTCAACAGCAGCTTCTGAGCAGGTTTGATGGATTTGTGTGTCTTAGAGAGAATCATTCACATTAAGGGATAGTTCCTCCTAAACTGAAAGTTCATTTCATGACAAACCTGTATGCTGTAATTTTGGTCACTGAATGTGTTTGGATCAACATGGGGGATTATTGGTGAACTATGCCTTTAAACAAGAGCATGTTTGTGCCACTAGAATTCTGACCTCATCAAAATCAGCGATGATCTCATTGAGCAGCCGCAAACACTCCACACCCTGATTATTCATTTCAGTCTGCGAGTAAAAGTCAGCAAAGCCCGGAATGGAGGCGAACATCACTCCCACCGTGTCATATGACTGCGAGTAGAGCTCCTACGGAAGGAGATCAGACGTTAGAAACCTCCTCGCTGCAATGAGGTCAACTTCAAAGTGTTGTTCCATTTGACACAACTGGCAGATGTGAGTACATATAGAAAAGTGGGTTCAATGAACTTCAGAACAATATAACAGTGCACATCGTTTATACAGCATGGGGTGACTTTTTACAACTCTCCACTAGAGGGCAGTGTTGCTTTATAACAAACACACTTGATGGCCTCATAAGAACAGAAGGCAGAACAGATGCATCTGATAAGGCTTATATCTGATATATAATGCCAATAAAAACACATACACCATACAAAAAACATGGTTTACATAAATCTTGTTATAAATTGTGCAATGCAGTGTGTGCAGTATACATGGATGTATATTTTTAAGAAAAATATATGTTCAATATATTTATATATAATATAAAAATATAAATATATACATGTAAAGGCATGTAAATATTTGCAAAATATTGACTGTATGTGTGTGTATTTATATATACATCATAAATATACACAGTATACATATATATTATGTAAAAAAAAAAATAAAAAAAAAAATAAATATATATATATATATATATATATATATATATATATATATATATATATATATATATATGTTTGTTTGTGTGTGTGTGTGTTCATTACATAATATATTAAATATTAATAATGTTATATTTAATTAATGAATAATATAATATAATATAATATCATATATTTTTATATTTAATTTCTCATCGTAAAAACAAAGAAGTGTCGCAATAAAAAAGGAACAATTAATATAATAATAATAATAATAATAATAATAATAAAGTTTTAAAAAGTTATTTCAAATTATTTTTGCCACAAAATAATGAAAGGACAAAACACACAACCAAATTACTAAAATTTTTGCATATATATATTTTGCAGCAAAAAAAAATTCAGAAAAAGTTAGGTGTACAATTCATATAAAGTGCGTGACTAATAACGGATATTTAAATTTTAATTAAAAATTAAAAATTAAATTTATGCATTTAGCAGACGCTTTTATCCAAAGCGACTTACAGTGCATTCAGACTATCAATTTTTCCTATCATGTGTTTCCGGGGTTAAACTCTCTCAATACACCCAAACATTCAGCATCGCACTGATACGCCCCACTGACGCATGATGTCATCACTGCATGCCAGCACTGCTGAGAGATCATTTGGATAAAAAAATCAGTGACTGCAGAAGACAAGTGTAGAAAACAGGTAATAATACACTTAATAAGTATAAGTCACTGAACTAAATGACTGCAGTGCCCTTTAAGTGTGTGTGTGTGTGTGTGTGTGTGTGTGTGTGTGTGTGTGTGTGTGTGAGGAAGAGTGACCATTTTCTCATCTTAATAATAGCATAGAGTGACGTAAATTATAGTTCACTTCACACACTCAAGCACAGACATACACTCATACACAAACAAACAAAATACACATTTAACGTCAGCATTTAAATCATGCCTCAATACTCCACCTGATTATAAATTAATGGGATAATTACAGCAACTAAATATACTCTCTCTCTCTCTCTCTCTCTCCCAAACACACATACACAAGCTTAATGGATGCATTTTTTATCTGTGAGTTATACAGCTCCATTATTTAGCCTCCCTATTGTCTGATTGACTGACAGCGGAACATTCCAGAAATAAACAGAGGAGTCACGTCAGGACAAGAGAGCACATAAACACTGGCCGCCTTCACAAAAAGAAAGAAAGGAAAGAAGGAAGGAAGAAAGAAAGAAAGGAAAAAATGAAGGAGGAAAATAAAGAAAGGTAGGTAAGAAAAGAAAAGAAAGAAACTAGCGAAACAAAAAACATGACTGCCAGAAGAAAAACAATGTTACAGAAAGTATTATAACGTATTTCAGCAAGCTCAGAAATACAAGTTCAGTGTAATTAAAATAACTGATTTGAACCACTACCGTTCGAAATATTTCTTTGAATGTTTTTAAAACAAGTCTCTTATGCTGAATTAAAAAAATAATCATAATTCTAATAATACAGTATAACATTACATTAAACGCAGCAAAAACAGTAATATTGTGAAATAATATTACAATTTGAATATATTTTAAAACATTTTATATAATTATAATTTATTACTGTGAGGGGAAAACTGAATTTTCAGCATCGTTAAAGGTACAGAAATGATTCTACTATGGTGATTTGAGGCTCAAGCAACATTTCTTGTTATTATCACTGTTTAAAACAGTTGAGCTACTTCATATAGTAATATTAGATTTTTTTTTTTTATGAAAGTAACAGCATTCAATTGAAATAGAAATCTTTTGTAAGATTACATATGTTTTACTGTCAATTTTGGTAAATTTAATACATCCATGCTGAATAAAAGAATTAATTTCATCAAAATAAATATATAAATAAATACATATTTGTGCTTTTTATGATTTTTAAAATAACGCGCCATTAACCTACCATCATGCTAAAGTCACACTCAACTGAAATCAATACAACTACACAGAGTTGTTACCTATGCACTACATTCCAGAACACTTATCACTTTTGATGTTTTGGGATAGTAAGGATGCTGTCTTTTTTTGGCACCTCACTACATGTTGGAACAGAGTTCTCCATCTGGTATGGTCTTGATTTGTCATGTCATTGTCCTCATTTGTAAATCACTTTGGATAAAAGCGTCTGCTAAATGACTACATGTAAATGTCATGTATATTAACTATTCATTTGTATTAACTTGCTTAATTACTATTGACCTCCGTAGTTAACTGTCATGTAAATAAAGCAGAATAAAGAAGAGTGTCAGTGATTCATCCTCTCCTCCTCACACGTTCTTGCTGTCTGAGTGCTGCAATGCTTTTCCTGTCAGACTAAAGGAGTGACACACACCCAAATCCATTCTGTCTCTCTACCTCATTGTCTCTGTCTTTCTCCAGGAAGTGGCGTGCGACATGGCTGGGGAGAATGTTCCGGAGCATGTTCTCATTGTGTTCACGCAGCTCTCGCATCTCATTTATCTCTTCCTTCGCCTGTACACGCCATAGGAAGTCCAGACGAGCGGTATACTCCAGCTGAGAGACAGAGAGAATAAAGCTAGTCAGAACTAAAACAGATCACACAGTCGTTGGCAGAGAAAGATTGCCATAATCTATGGCTGTACGAGTCAGAGAGAAGCTCAATAACTGACCAGATGCACACACATATCATCTGATCACACTTCAAATACACACACATATCATCTGATCACACTTCAAAACTGAATGTTTGTCTGCACAAATGCAAAAAATATTATGAATTTGCCCCTGCTACTAAACTCAGAACAGACAGGCAGTGGGGGACAAAATATGAATTACATAAAATATATAGCAGGAAGTCTCTTATGCTCACCAAGGCTGCATTTTTTTGATCAAAACAGAGAAAACGGTCAAACATTATTACAATTCAAATATCTGTTTTCTATTTCAATATATTTTAAAACATAATTTATTCCTGTGATGCAATGCTGAATTTCCAGCATCCATTACTTTAGTCTTAAGTGTCAATTAATGCTTCAGAAATCATTCTGTTATTCTGATATGATGATGAAGAAACTTGCTAAAAATATTTATTTGCAATTTACAAATTTGTTGAAATGATTTTTGTAGCTTTTTTCTGTCACTTTTAACCTATTTAATGTGCTGTAGTTGAATAAATGTGACTATCCTCAAATCTTTGTTATATATATATATATATATATATATATATATATATATATATATATATATATATATATATATATATACATACATACATACACACACACATACATATACATATATAATATATAAGAAGAAAAGACTTTAAGTTTCAAAGAAAAGAGAGACAAGAAATGGGTATATCTAAATAACTGTCAGCAATACTTGGCAGATGAATCACAAATACACACTCAGCAAACACAATCCAGTCACTGGAAAAAAAGACACACAAAAATCCTAGCAACCAGAAGAGAAAGCATCTGTAGGTAATCAGTGACAGGAAAGATGCACAGATGTTCACTTCCTTCTTAAATGTGGAAAATAACTCATAATCAGAAAAAATTCAAATGTACAAATGCTTTACAACATTGATTCCTGATATTCTTATAGAGGTGTATCTTTAAAAAATATCATTTTTTTTTTTTTACAAAAGTTTTAACTCCCCACATCTTGTTATTTACAATGCCATTCATTTGCATCAATGTCAACATTTTTGTCAACATTCAGATTTCATTCTCAAACAGTGCCATATTCTCAGCTGAATTATCCTAGTCGTTAACTAGGCCTCTCTAGGTTATTCACATTTTTGTTTTTGAACAAGTTAATTAAAAAGTTAATTTGGCTCTGGGATCATCATTGTGCTAAAATCATCAGGCTTTCGGCAGACTTCTCATCCATTCCTCCCACTGATTTGAGCTGATGCCGAGCCCCAGAGCGAGATACCATAAACCTCGTTACCAATCTACACTGAATGAATAGCTTGTTTTACATTTGGACAGCACATATAAATGTATTTCTTCTGGTTAAGTTGGCTCTATTTACACCTGGTATAAAGATCGATCTCAAGTGATCAGATCAAGTGGTCAACTGATGCATTTTGCTGTTTATATCTGGACAAGTGTCTCAGATGTGTCTCCTGTGACCACTAGTGTTCAGTTTCAATAGGAGGGTCTCTGATTTCATGAATACTCAAATCACTCACAGTGTTTGTGTTTTTGCACGTATAAGACCAAAAAGGGCTGTCTATGAGGCATCAGAACAGATTTACACTATAAATCTGACTACATCTGGTACAGTATGTGGTTTCAGTAAATGGATTGTGAATAAAGTCAACATTCAGTTTCACTTGCTGGCCTAAGACTTCTTTAGAGCTTTTAAAGTCTCTGTCTTGATTTCGCAAATTGATATGTGGGACAATCTGCATCTGGGTCATTTCTACTTCCTGGTAACTAAACCAGTACAGGTTTGTGCCCTCTGCCCAATTTATGCATTTGCTCTGCTCCATTTAACTTTCTTCAGAACACAATCTACATTCACTGCTGTCCTTCAGATTCACAAGATGAATCATGATTTTTTTAGATGGGACTATCAGAGCAATATAAAACATCACATTTAAAGTGCTTTGAAATGTCACAGACAGTTTAATGAGGGTTTAAGATTTTCTCCTCCAGTCTAAACTCCAACTTTACTCTCTTAAAAGGACAAAATAAACCACCTTTCAAAAGGTCAATAAATGTTTTAAATTCTTTTAAAAGAAGTCTCTTATGCCTAAGGCTGGATTTATTTGATTAAATAGTCTAAATGATATGGTGAAATATGTTTTACAATTAGTTTTTTACATTTAAAATGAATTAAAATAAACACAATTCCAAGTACATTAATTCCTGTGAATTTTCCGCAGCCATTATTTCAGTATGTGTTGTGTCACATGATCCTCCAGAAAAAAATATTGATATGCTGATTTGGTACTCAAACATTTCTTATTAAAATCAATGTTAAAACGTACACTTTCTATCCCCCGATGAATAAAAAGTTTAAAAGAACAGCATTTATTTGAAATGTTAAATATTTACTGACACATTTTTGATAATTAAATGATTCCTTACAAAAAAAAATAATAATAATTTCTTTAAAGAATTTCGTTTTGGAGCTTGACTTTTTACAACCATCTATCTCTACTGCATGAAAAAACAGCTGAGATATTCTGAAAGCTAAAAATCTCCTTTTGTCCTCAAGCAACACGAGTAGATGATGACATCATTTTTGACATCACTGTTTTATTTTTTTCATACACTGTACGCAGTAAGCACCCTTAAATTCTTTGACAGTGTCATGACCCTTTGTGGTACGTCTTGTCTCTAACAGGAAGTGAGCTGTGCTGCATTTCTGATATCTCTGTTCAACCTGGCTTCCATCAGCTCTCTTCCAGCCAAAGAGCTCCAACAAGGTCCCACCTAATTAAGCAGCAACACACGCTCATCTGCATACATTAATATCCAGCTTTAATTGGAACTGTTTCACAAAGGCGTCCAGATTGAAAAATTAATTTACTAACAGTCAGGGTGTGATGTAAGTGTTTATGCATGTGTATGAGTGTAAAATGCATGAGTGTGTGTGTGCATTTACTTGTGAATGCTCTCAAAGATGATTTTATGAGGAGTAATTATGCAAGTGGGGCAGACAGGGGTGTGCGACTGTCCGACTGATTATTAAAAACACATCAATAAGACTAACCTCCATTAACCTCTAAAACACATGCACACACTCACACAGAGATATGAACCCACACACTCAGACATTAGACAATTAAGGCAGAGCACATCAAGCAAATTACTTTTGACAAAAGAAAAACTGTATGAAAAGAGTTTAATATAAATGAGTTTTAGAAGTTTTAGGTGTCTTGGGAGGGCCGGTTTTGAATCTCGCTGCTGTCTGGAGTGGTACGGGACTTTATCGCTATCAGCACAGTAATTTAAATGGTTAAAGTCTGGCTGGTGGAAGAACAGCTGTTACAATAATGGCTAAAATGAATGCATTGTCTTCTTCATGATAAAATGATGTGCTAAGCTCTTCGGTGGTGACATTCTGGTCCTTAATGCTCTCACTCAGCAGATAATACAAAAGTTATATCCCTCATGACTTATTCCCTTGAGCAAGGCATGTACCTGCATTCACAGTTTAATCAAGGGGAACATGTGCTGAATTTAAGCCATTTTATTGCTTTATCAGAGCTCATGAGACTCATTGGAGTTCTCCATTTATAGAAAGTATCTACTTTGTCCTAAATTTTGCTCCTAAAATCTTTAGAGAGACTAAAGAGACACAGTAAAGGCACACTGTTTAATATCAGTTCTGTCTACACTGCAAAAATAACTTTGTCTGTTTTAATTATACAGTTTTGTAAAATTTCTTAAAATCTTTAAAACAAGACATTTTCTTAAGAAGCCACAATGCATAATATATTTCAGAAAAAAGAAAATTTTGTCTTACTCCACTGATTCTTTTTTAATTGAGACCCTAAGATGACAAAAATATGACATGAGAGGAAAAATTATATTTCAATGCTTTTGCGTTGGCTCACAAAACATTTGAATTCTCTTGCAAAAGTATTGCATTGCCCCAAACTTTGTTTGTTCACAAAATAATTAAATTCTTCCCTCATATTATTTCCATCACAAAAGTTTTGTGAGCATCAAAAAACACTGAAATATAATTTTCCTACTCTCTCAGTGTTTCTCCCCCATTACCGTGTCCCATTAGGGGATTTCTTTTAGAATCAGAAACAGGCTGTTTTTTTGCATGTCTCTTTAAATGCAAATGAGCTGCTGCTCCCTACCCCTTTTTCCAGAAAAGAGCTGTGCCTTTACAGCTTGTATCTCAGATACTATGTTAAAAAACATCTGTTTGGTTTTAATTATACTGTCTTTCGCACTGAAATCATGTGTTTTAACAGTTTAAACTTCGGATATACAGTAATATACAGCCGGGAATTAAATATTGATTTTATATTAGATCTGTGTATAAAGTGATAGCTGCATAATACAGTACCTACAACTGCTGTCTACACTGATAATATGACCCAAACAATAAATTAAAAGCAGAAAATCACTCACAGCTCGTGCAGAATAACATCTATAGCGTTAATCAAAAAAATGCTATAAAAGATGCTGTGTTGCAACAAGTAATTATCTTGTTTTACAAATGAAATTTTGAGAAATTGTAATTAATTAATTCATTCAATTTTCTTATCAAATTTGAAGATATTTTTCCAGTGTAGAAGCAATTAAATAATAACTTTAAAGTAATTATTATACATAGTTTTAAATAACTGTAACTATACATACAGTAGGCTTCAAAGGATGAGAGCTAGTTAAACAAGTTAAACTTTTGATTAAATAGTAAATAAATAAAATAGAACATACATTTTTAAAACTCATTTAACAACACGTCTTTGTCTTATTTATTCGGTTTTTTTTTTTTCAAAATGTTTTAAAATTGAATGTCGATTCCCAAATTATCAGTGTGCTCTCAGACTTTTGCACCCCACTGTATATGCAAATGAAATGTCTCATAAAAACAACAGCATATGAGGAATAAAGCCTTATTGACGCTGACCTGCGGTGACAAAGTGCTTGTTCATTCATCTGACACACATACACACCAAGATGAGCATAAATAGGAAATGATCAAATCTCTGTCCATGAAAAACACACCAAGTCCCATTCCATAGGCCAAGCAGTGCCAGTGGCACCGCCTGCCTAAATGACATGCTGTTTCCATGGATACGAGGAGGGGGCAAATACGGGCAGGCAGGTTATAGCTGGACCCAACACATGGCACAAGCACAAAGCATTTCGGTCATAAGTGAGCACCATGCTCCTTAATCAGAGCAGCGCCGACACCATAACACACACACACAAACTCAGCAGTGCTCATTTCTCTTTCTCTCTAGCTCATCACCACTCGGCCCAGCTCTTTCCCCTGATCTACGGCATCAAAGACAACAATCAGTAGAGTGAACTTAAAAAGATCCGCACACAGGGTGCGTCAGAGAGAAAGCAGGGCTTTTATATATTGACTGTGAGACCTTATGAAGCAGCCAATAACTTGCAGCCGTTTCTTAGAAACGTGACATTATAAAATAGGCACTGAATGGCCCCTGATCCGCTGTCAGGTTAGCGTTTGTGTGCATGTCTGTTACCTGTTGGCCGTGGTAGAACACCGCTAAAAGGAACATCGCCATGAGAAGCAGAGACGTTTCCTTGGTTCCCAGGAAGCTTTTGCTGTAACCAGAGAAACAGGAAAGAAAGTCTCATGAGTTCTCCAGCATGTTTATAATGTCCACAGTGCAGTTAGCTAAGAGAAACATCTGTCATAAATGTCATAAAGAGCCTTGATGATATAATCACAGTGTACACTGTTTGTCAAACAATTACAGTATGATATCTGTTAAGAAAAATGATTTGTTTGTAAAAGGGTCATGAACTGTATGAATTACTTTGTACTGTTCACTGAGGTCCAATTTTTTTTTTACATCAAAAAACATAATTTAGAAGTAAAAGGCTATTTTCTATCCCGTTTTTAACTTCCCTCTTCCGAAAACTCTGTTTGAATAGACTAAGCGGATTGTAGACTCGGAAATAAATGCCCACTGCTATGATTGGCTAATAGTTCACATCCTTCATAGAAGGACACTGTGATAGGTTAAAATGCATAAATACTCAGTATATATATCAAACTATCTGTAATAATAGACAAAGTCTCCGTCGCTTTGGCTTGCTTAGTTGGGGACACTTAATATCCAGCGATATGGTCGACTTGATTGCACAGATACTATTTGTAACGATACAAACTTCCTATTCATTGGGAAGAAGGAGGCGGGAACCGGCGCACAATCAAAATACTTAAAATAATTCAAAAATAAACAAAACAGCGCGTCAGCCCCTCACGGCGTCTGACGCGCACAAATAAAAAGCAAACACATAAACTAATGTCCCAGGCCTGGTCCTCTCTCGTCCTTCACTAAAGTCGCTCCAGTTTTATATCCTTCCATCTCCTACGTGGGACTCGATACTGGCGGTGGGCGCAGGTGTAGCTCATCTCCAATCTTACTGAATTGAGCTGGAGGATGACATCACTGAACTCAGTGATGAACTGCCTTTAAATAAAAATGGAGTGTTTACTATTTTGCATTATTATTATTTTTTATTTAATACTGTAATACTATATAAGTGCTTTGACACAAAAACAGTTATTTCACACTTTTGTGGTGAGGCAGTACTGTTGGATCCAAAACAGCCGGAACAGCATTGTTTTTTAGTTTCAATCTTTCTGAAAATTCTGTGTCAAATTGTGCCTTGTTTGTAAATGAATGAAGTTCTTACTGACATGGCCTGGCACTTCATTAAAAATATAGTTCATCAAATAAAGTGTATTGTTTGGTTTCTAAATAAACCTGGGTTCGCCCATCTTTTTATGTACACTACATGTGTGAATCGGTGGGCGGGGCTAAACAGGCAGTGATGTAGAAGCAGGCGTTCATCTTCTTTTGCGGAGGCAGTGCTTAGACTGCCTTCAGTTTAAGCTGTTTTCTCTATTTAATACAGCCTTTTCTAAATAAATAAAAAAACAGACTGACCCAAACTTTTGGCAGTGTATGTAGGTGGTAACACAAGTGTACAGTATGTGCATGTCATCAGACAGCAAAATTGCAACCCTTTCAGGGTTTAAACCTATAAACTTACAGCTGCCATACAAAATCTTTGACCACCAGGCAATACTGTACCACCTACATTTACTTTCTGTTTTAGAGTTTGAGGTGTCCCTTTCATTAAGACTTTGCAAAGAAATTTATGACTGGCTGACGTCAATCATAATACTTACAGAAATCAATTAAAACACTCGCAGACTGCTACTTTAGAAACAGCATGACATGTATTGCTATTATCTTATAGTGGGTCCACGTCATCTTACGAACTTTCTTGAGTCATCACAATTACATCCATACTGTTAAAGTGTGATGTATAATTTTGCTCTTGCTAATTTATTCCTTAATGGTTCCTGAATGGCACAATGTGGGAGTTTGCATACCTCTGATTAAGTGTAAGTGTGTCATAGCGGATGAACAGTGGTGTGTAGAGGGCCTCGGTCAGCACTGCGTAGATAGCGATCATGATCAGCAGGATGGCCAGCTTCAGAACTGAGTTCAGTCTGAGGAACACTGCACAGGTCACCATCGCCAACACTCCAGTAAACACGAAATACTGTCAATAAACGGGCAGACAACCTCACCATTAGCAGCCCATCGATGTACAGTCAAGAAATTGATTTGAAATGGTTTACACATTTGCTAAAACTGTATCAATCCTTTTAACAGACTGAAACTGGCAAGAGGCTGGGGGTCTGATTGTGTAGGAAGCAGTGGATGAAAAGACCTCTGGGTAGAAGCAGATATCTGGGATTGAGGCAGATGCATTAAACGTCTGGTTCCTGAACGAGCTGGATTTATCGAAATCACACCAAAGCTACGGTAAAAGAGAAAGAGAGTGCTAATGTTAAAGAATTGATTGCATTTGAGAATTGATCTGTATAAAAGAGCAATATAATTATATATAATATTCTATTGAAAGCAGTAAATGATAATAAAATAAACAAAAGCTATATAAAAAAATAAATCAGATGTTGTAAATATAATTTAAGCATCACAACAATATAAAATACAGTATGAAAAACTAATGTTTATTTTGAAATTCAATAAAGATGAATTTAAAAAATAGGTAAGTTATTAAACAACAACAACAAAAAAAATCCACATTAAATATTGACTAATACAATGCATTTGGAAAAATTACTAATATCGGCCAGTTACCAATAGGATAGTGATATGAATCAAAATCTGTTAAAGGGGAATAATGGAACAACAGTTTTTAGTGATTTTACACTATTATTTACAACAGGATCTGTATTTTCATTGGTTTAAATAAATTATTTTTATTATAAGAGACAATAAAAGTAACAGTGCATCAAAACCTCTCCTGGTAAACAAATATATAATAAATAAATAAGTGAACTTGATTTTCGAAGTTAACGAATTTGCAATCCAAAGCTGTCAGTCTCTGAGGGACGTAACTTATTTAGGTCATTAAATAAAATTAAATCTATAAAATAGTATAATGAACTATGCAAAAAGCATTTTGAACATTTTATAATACCTCAAAAAAGATTTGTTACATTTATGTACCCGTTTGTAGATTTTGAGCCATGCATTGTGAAATCCTTTGTCACTAGATTCTAAAATGAAAACAAATTCATTTATACTCCACAGTGGGACTATAATTGGATTTATAACCCATTTTTATAATTGGTTTTCATAAGTTGAAATTGGTTCAGCTCGGAAATTAAAACGTTATATATCCACAATAACATTTGCAAGAGTATAATGATGAAATTAAAAATAAAATAAAAAACGTTTGCTCACTATGTTGATCATGGCAGCCAAGAAGTTGATGAGGATGGAGAGGAAGATGACGACGTTCCGTGCAGCGTACGTTTCGTTCACCCAGCAACATGCTTTTCGCAAAACCAGCGGCAAACACTTATAATCCTCCGCCGTTGTCACAACAACAAGGCAACAGTGCAGCAAGATGAGGACGGAGAACTGTATCACCATAGTCACCATCCTACAAACATGAGCGATCACATATTATATGATGCTCTCGTGGGAGTAATCGAATATTCCAGACTGGTGTGGATTACATTTCATTGAAAAAGCCACATTTAACACTATGGGAAATATTAATCCATGACTTCTATGTGCAGTATAAACCCAAACAGATCATGTGTCAACCTCAATGTCCATGGTGGGTATGGCCATTAGTATATCTACTGTTTTACCTTGCAGAGGGAAGTAAGCTCTGTATTCCAGTGATGAAGAAGAGAACAATGAAGGCACACACAAGATTAGACTTAAACACCTCGTCTCGCATCTGGGAATACTGTAGAGGAAACACACACACACACAGAAAAGTAAGGACAAAAATTCCTCTTCACATGAGTACCACAATGACACCATGAAAGCAATGCTAACCACATAGGAAAGAGCTGGGTAGGCGCTCATAAACACACATACTGTACACACAACTCCTGTGCTCTCTGGGTCAGTGAGAAGACGTGTGATGTCAGGGCATCATGGAGGCAGGGTAAACGAAACATCTCAAGCACAGAGAGTGGCACAGAATCAAGGGCCAAGCTGGGGACAAAGGTCAACTCAAACCGAGGTAAGGGAGAAATAAGATTTTTAAATAAGATGAAAACATGCATGATAGTGGATCATGAGTAACCCGAAGGCCCGTCTGTGGGCAAATCCCATTTGTTCAGGAAGAATTCGCGTTCATATGATGAACCAAGTTCATCAGAGATGGTCATAGGTGGAGCATGTGTAAGGCTGAAGGCTTAGCCTTCCCCTGGCCATGGGGACTTGGGGAAAACCAAAACAAATTAAATCTATTATGTCTGTTGCTAACAAAGTGAAAATGAACAGGCAGTGTCGACTGTGGCAACAAATAAAAATCTGCTCATGTTGCACTGTATTTCATTTTAGAGGTTTTAACAGTGTTGGGCATTTTAACCACTCACACACAATTATGTTGTGCTCAGGAATGCAGTGGCCAATCAGAGGCGTTCAGATGAGTAATCGCTGAAACTCCTCAGTTTTGAGTGCGCGCGCGTTCTCTGACTGAATTACACGAAATTACACATAAACAAAAAAGCGCAGATGCATGTACAATGTAAGAAAGAGATTCGTTTCACAGTGTATACAGCTTCATTGATTATAACGATAGTTTTTTTTACAGTGCTTAAACTCGCGATAGATCAAAGTAAGTTCTAATATCACTTTCTATTTATAATTTATTTGCTGTTTAAATAACTGTGGAAAGGAAACGTTATACAGCCTAATTATCAATTTCTAATGCTTTTATTAAACTGTAATCACCTCACGTTAAATACAAATTCAGCTCCATTAAACATATTTTATTAGTCTACATGACACCGATGTCTGGTTGTTGCCTAAAAAGATGGGTTTATGATGTTTAATAAATTTGGCTGCATTAAGCCTTACCCTGGAGTTGGTTCACCTTCCGCCTATAGAGATTGTGATTAAAACCAATCAATTTAGGAGACCAATCTAATCGGCTAAATTCACAGGGCTCATTATACTAAGTGTTGATTTAAATTCACTCTCTTTTTCTTTGTCAGAACCTGCTGATCAGATCAGGAACCAACCCTTTTTGTCAGACTAATGGCCAGAGCCGCTCTCAAGTTAAAGAGTCAGTTCAACCAAAAATGAAAATTCTGTCATTAATTACTCACCCTCATGTCATTCCAAACCTGTAAGAACTTTGTTCATCTTTGGAACAAAATTAAGATATTTCAATACCTTTGTCGTTCAAGGCCAAAAAATGACACATATTGTACTCATATATTGATTGATGCGGAAGAGAAGAAATCATTGAATAAAGTTATTTATTCAAGTTATTTTATAAGTATTAAGTATTCTCGTGGCTTCATAAAATGATGGTTGAACCACTGATGTCACATGGACTATTTTAATGATGCCCTTACTACGTTTCCGTGTCTAGGAACATTTCGGTGGCGTTGATTTCTATGCAGGGTCAGAAAGCTCATAGATGTCATCAAACCAAGGTATCATAATTTGTGTTTAGAAGATGAACGAAGGTCTTATGGGTTTTGAACGATATGAGGGTGAGTAATTAATGACAGAATTTTCCTTTTTAGGTGCACTATCCATTAAACAACTCAAGAACTGGAGAAAGATTCATGAATGAAACATTCAGACCATGTCATAAAAACAATGTTTTTGGAGATTTTAATCATTTTTGGAGCTGTGGTCACTATATATGAACTGTCATTGAATAACTTGAAGACTCTTCAAAATATAAAACTTTACGTTCCACAGAAGAAAGCCTGCTAGTGAAAATAATAACAGAATTGTGTTTTAGGGGAGAGTAAATTGCATTCTAGTGGTGTCTGAAGTGTCATCGCTCCAGCTAGAAAATCTAAATAAAACTGGTGGTAGATGGTTCCTGGGACCATTAATATATGGTGCAAAGATAGTCTAGATAGATGGTCTAGATAGATGATCAATCTGGTTGACCATCTTGAACCAACAAGAAAACAGCATCAATGCTCTGAAAACAGCTGGACCACCTTAACTTGCTTTTTCGGATGGGATATAGTAATTGAGAACATTTTAAACCGCTGTGCATGTTCTAGAAAGTATTGACTCCTATTGCTGGCACATAACGTCCTTTAGTTTACTCATGACAAAAACACTCTCTCGCCTCCATCGCTTGCACCTCCAAAAAAAAATAAAGCAAAAAAGAGAGAGCGAGAGAGCAGAGAGGGAGGACAGGATGGCTGGAAGTTGGGAGCAAGCTACCTTGTGCTCCAGCAGTGTTTCTCTAAAGGTGAGAGAGAAGGGGGAGATATGTTCTTGGCGGAGTTTGTCCCCGCTGCGCAGGGCGATGGCGCTCTGCATGCGAGCGTTAATTTCCTGTGAGCCGGCGCGCACATGCAGGGCTTGAGCCAGGTGGTTGGGGAGCAGGTTAATGGAGTGACGTGTGAGCGCAGCCAGAGTCTACAGAGGAAAAGCACATGCAGCGCCCATGAGTCTAAGAGAGTGTTTGTGTGTGTGTGTGTGTGTGTGTTGGTTTGTATCTGTTCATTCAAGAGCTCTGCACAACATGAATGTATGACAATCAAAGAAATAATAGAAAAGGATTGCACAAACACATGCACGTTTACTTACAAATGACAGATTCATTTTTATATAAGGTTAATCATAAATATGTATCAACCCAAACTCTATGCTTTATTTAATTTAATAAATGTTTTCCCACATACATTACAGCATCCCCAATGGTGGTTTTACCATATTTAGTTCACTTCTCATGATAGTTTTGTCCCTAAACGACAGCTAAGTATGCACACACACACACACACACACACACACGTATAACACTTGCAAATCACATGATAATTTTTTTTGTACAGCGAATGCTCTGGACTGTAAGTAATAGGCTTTTCTAACTGCCTACAGCTCAGCCCATCTCTTAGAGTGGATCTAAAAAATCAACTCACTATTGAAATGTCTAATAATTCCACTGCCTTAATGCCGGAAAGCCTGACCTTTTATATCAAATATTTTAAGCATCAAAATAAGAGGCTGTTCTAGTTAGTTCCCTCTGCTGGAAAATCCAGTTACAACCAGGTTGATTGCTGATTGTTCATGTTTTCTACATGGTCTATGGTTGACTGATGGTGGCATACCACCTTGGGTAAGGGAAGAATTCTTTATCATGTGCTGAAAACACCACGTTGTGTTCATATGACCTATTCTAAATATTTTCAGCAAACTTGGTGTTATACATGTTGAAGATTTATACAGTAGTGGCCAAAAATGTTAGAACACTAGGCGTATTTAAGAGATTTCAGTTTTTTTTTTTGTTAAACTGGTTATTATAATATCCATAAAACTAACTATTGCTTGAACTAAGTGCGATGGAAGAAATCTGCTGGAACATTTAAAATGATGGACTAGCCGCCACCAAATCTGGACCTCAACCCCAATGAGCAAATTTGGGGTTAGTTGGAAAATAAACTGGACAGATCTATTGTACATTCAAAGGAAAGCATATGGCTTGAGTTACAGAAGACAGGGGATAACATTGAGATTCTCAGAAAATATATTGACTCAATTGCTGCAAAAGGTAGACATACCAAAAATTAAAGTTAAAAGTGGATAAAAACAGTACAACTCACTTCATCTGATATTTGTTGTGCTCAGAGCAACCATCTGCTTTTTTCATGAACATTATGAAATTAAATCATGTTTTGGAGGTAAAAAAGGGTCAATATTTTCAGATCTGTCAGGTGTTTTTACCCATCACTGTATATCATCCAATGTCAACTGATCCAAATCCAATACCAAGACAAGACTGTGTTACATATACATGCTTCGAATGTAAACAACTTGGTTGATAATAATGTGAGCAATTTAGCTCGGCTAATAAAATAAAAACTACTAAATAAAAAATAAAAAGATAATGTCACTTTTATTTTTAAATGTTAAAATTATGCAACATTTGGAAGTTGAATTTCCAGAAAAGTAACTACCATGATATAAATTGTATCACACTATGACAGTATTTTGTTCATGCAGCTCACCTCTAGTAAACACTTGTACAATACGAGGTGACACACAAGATTTCAATTTCAAGCTCAGAGGTTCATGTGAGGATAGAGGTTAAACAAAGATATCACTCGCCCTAAACACGCTGTACAACATCAGGACACAAATGAAAAATGGCATGAACAGGACCTGGCTGAGTTCAGGCCACTCAGCTAAAGCTGATGACTGTACAGGGAAAGGGAGGCAACCTTACATGACCTCCAAAATGTTACCTCATACTTGCTATAACCATGGCTCTGTTCCAAATACGATTTTTAAAAAAAAAACTGTTTACATGAGTCAGTCTAAGTGGTCCTACATGTGCAGAAACGCCCATACAAGAAAACTCACACACCCAAGCAAACAGTGCGCCACACGTAAAGTGAGACTTGACTAATGCAAGTGTCTAACTAGCTAATTCAGCTGACTAATCTCTATTCCAAACAAATGAGGGCAAAATGCTATGATATTTGCAAGTTGCTTAGCTAAACACTCAATACTTTAATAAACACAAAAATATTACTCATGTTAAAATTATCATGTTTCTTGAATAAATTGTGTACTATTTATAATCTACTGAATATGTCCCTTGAATGGTGGCTCTTGTTTACAAAAACCATTTGAAAGAAGCTTAGTTTAAACCTGACTGAATCAGCCAACCTGTGTCAAGACGGCTGTTTTAAAAGCATCATGCTGAAGAAAGTTATTACATGGAAGAATGGGAGAAGACCTCCATGTGTGTAGGTCACCGAACACATTTCTTTACAGAAAACCCAGTAACAACCATATATAATCACATATATGAACTTGAAGTCAAATTCAATCTTTTTTCTCTCTCCATCACAGTGTAGGCATGTGTTGCATTGTATTTGAGCATGTTTAGCAGTGGAAATGTCAGCACAAGGGTGGAGGTCAAATTGAAGGATGACTAGCGGAGGATATTGCATTAACAAGATCTGACACAGACGTTTGATTTTGTTTTGACCGCTGAAAGTATCTTTAAAGAGGACTATCATCTGTGCCGCGAGCTGAAGCTGTGGTCACTGTGAGCTGTGAGTCATCTAGAGAAACAAAACTCACACACAGACTGACTCTCATACATACACAATGGACGATTCACACACAACATACATAGACATGGTGCCATTTCACCCAAAAATCCAAAAGAAACATACTGTATACTTTATTTTCTAATTTTCTTATCTGTGGAAGAAAAAAAGTCTTATGATGGGTTTGCTTATGGTAAAAGGCTTAGTAAATGGAGAAAGGTTTAGGTGAAATATACCTTAAAGTCAAACTTAATGGTGTTTGTTTTAAAACAAGACATAATAAAATATTTTATAAAAACATGCTTGCTTGTTTCAAATGATAAAACTGAACATATAATGGAAACTAATTGTATTTCTACAACTACAGCTGTGGTTACTCTGTTAACCTGTGTGAATTTAAGGGTAAGTGAATTCATGCATTCACTGAAATAACAGTAAAAATGTTCAAAATATTAGCACATTTTCATACATTTTTAAGTGTTGGTTAAGTGCCCAAATAATTTTTTTGGCACTGTATATGGACTTTTCATTCATCAGATGTTAGTTCTAGAGTGTTTGTATATATGTGTGTACTCTGAATTATATTAACTGATGTGGACAAATCTGCTGAGATTAGGGACTGTTAATCTAGTGTTAGCACTGGGATTTTCACTGAAAGAGTTTTTTAACAGCAGTGTGTGAAAGGTGTATAACTGCCCTGAGTGCCTTGTGAAAACATTCAATAAATGTTCTTCTAACAAGTGAAAGGAATGACAATTGCAAATATCTTAAGGCCTTGAAGACCTGAAGGGTCTTTTGACAATTTCTTCTATATTCAATAAGAGTTATTCTCTCTAGCTATTGCAGAGAAAAGTTCTGATTTGACAACAATATTAAACCGCAAAGCTAAACTCATACGTAATTTCCTCTGAAACTGCTTCTTTTGGACTGAAACAATGCATTACCCACTGACTGCAATGATAGAGCTTGAAAGATCAAAGACCATTTTTTATATAGCTCTGGATATAATCCTCGACTGGATTCATCTGAAAGAAGAAAGTCATATACACCTAGGATGCTTTGGGGGTGAGTAAAACAGAGCCTATTTTTCATGGATGAACTAACCCTTTAAGCAGCACAACTGTTTTCAATACTGATCATAATAAGAAATGTGTCTATGTGTCCTAGTATCAAATCAGCACATTATAATTATTTCTGAAGGATAATGTGATGCTGAAGACTGGAGTAATGGCTGATAAAAATCTATCTTTGCCATTAATCTTTTTTTTATCTAATAAATGCAGCCTTGGTGAGAATAAGAAATTTGCTTCAAAAACATTTTAAAAATCTTTACTGAATGGTTGTTTAAATTAGTAAAGACTAGGGCTTTCAATTTAATGAATTAACTTAATACAGTTATGATTAATCATGCCCCCAATGCGTCAAATTATACTTTTAGAGTGAGTAAAGAGTGATTTACATTCATTATCCTCATGCTTAATTACCCTCCAACAAATATCAAAAATTGCTCCTGCACTACAATTCAGATGCATGCAAGTTATACTTTTCAATCTCACTGTGAACATATAAGCAACACCGTTTTTTTTTAAATCAAACTGCATTTGACTTTTTTCCTGACTAAGGTGTTTGCATCAATGTTTTCCATTCTGGTTGAGGTATTAGTCAGATTATGGACTGAATGAAACTGAAAAAATCTGGGTGGAGTAGAAGAGATGGAAAAGCTTCTGGGTGGAGATGTCAGAGATTTAATTTGAGTTCTCCTCAATAATCCTGAAGGTGGAAAAAGAAAGCTTTTGAGAGCTCTGATGCTTTTCAGAGCTTCCCGGAATTGCTTATGGGGTGGAGTTAAAATGGCTTTTAATAGTATTGTCTGATGGCAGAATTCATGGGAAGGGCTTCAGACAAAAATAAAATAAAATAAATCACTTTAGGCTCCCCCTATAAGAAACAAAACTAGGTGGCACATTATTTTTCGAAGAGCCACAGAATAAATGTGTTTTCCTTCTTTGTTTTTAACCACTTCTTCAGTCATACTGTCATTTGTTTATGTATGTCCTCCTTCTACAGCATTAACATTAGAATCTATCTAGTAGATGTATTGGGAACTAAGGTTCATTTAAAGTGTGAACTACATGTCTTTTCAAACTTGAGAGCTATAAACAGTCACAAAGAATTGTTTATTTCACAGAATCTTTGCCAATATCATGGACCATAACTATGTAAGCATCACTCGGCCATTGAGTGTAGTTTGGGCTCCTCCTCAACTTATCCTACTGTATAAATGTTGTCATATTTCTTGAACACATCCAATATGTTTTCTTCATAAGTAACATGCAATTAAATAGGAGATGCTGAATCTTTAGTTCCTTGCATTCTTTCTTATAATGTAGATAACAGGTTAAGTAAAAAAATAAATATGCAGTGAATATAATTAACAAAATGCTTCTCTTAAAACAGTAGTAAGTTTTTCGAGCTGACTAATGAGCTTCATGTTTATTTCTTACTATAGTAGTAAAGAGAAAGATATGATAAGTTGACATGCCCCTTGAACTGATGGCACTAAAGCAATCCTTCATGCCACATTAAAGAGCACAAAAAGGTATTTATTGTTTGAATTTTATTATGAATTTGGCAGAATTTTAAAGCTGATAATTTGTTTATTAAAAGTCAACAGAGCACAAAGCTCACTGTGATTATTGGATGCAAAGCACACTACAAGTACTATGAATTTAATGCATACAAGAATTGTTATTTCCTCTAAAACTTTCATGTGCAAAACAAGTAGGAAAAAAGGCATTAGGAAGCAAATTAAGTCATAACCTGTAAATGTATATATTCCCCAGTGGGGACGTCAGCAAAAATATCACTCGCAAATTAATATATTTGGTCGCAGATGGTACCGTTTTAGGCACAGCCTTAAGCCTTGATGTTTCAGGGATACTTTAATAAGAGAAGAGACTCTTCTTCTTTTTCTGTAAAGTCTTTGGTTCTACCAACATGGCGGGGCTCCGATAAACAAATACCTGCTAATATATTTCAGTAATATACAGCTTTAAACCTGGAGAGCTCAAAAATGACTTTCAAATCAAAATTTAGATCCGTGTTTTGATCTAGATTTATCACTTGATTTTGGAACACGGGCATTGCAGAGGTTTTTTGGCTGATTAATAGTAAATGCTTTCACTACCAAATACAAAAGACAAGGTCTCTGTTAAACTACAAAAGGAAATACTCTCAGGTTGCAGTGTTTATATGCATGTGTGTCTATGTTTTTGAGTCCATGAAGTTTTGGCATACATACAAAAACACAAGGACTGAGAAACTAAATCCATTAACAGAACCACCCTTCGGCAGAACACACACACCCAAACACCCACTAAAACACACATTCACTCACTCACTCACTCACTCACTCACTCACACACACACACACACACACCGTGGCTGCAATGCGTCACTGAGGACAAAGCCTGAACAGGAAGACGGAGAAGAGAGAGGGAGAGGATGTGAGATAAAGGAGAAGAAAGGAACAGCAGATGAAAGAGGAGAGAGTAAGAGGGATAAACGGAGCATGAAGGAGAAAAAGGAATCCTGTTACTGCCTTACAGACATTCCTGTTGCCATGGAGACCAGTCCTATAATCTTACATACACACATGAACATGTCAGCATACTTCTGTTTGAACACATCTATAAAAGCCCAGACATACACACGCACTCGTCAAATCAAGGCGAAGGCTTGTGCTCTCAGCTGATGTGTAATTGGCTGGTTGCCCTGCCAGTCATACTGTGAGAGCTCTTTGATGTGTTAAGATGACTGCATGACAAAGGCAACAAAAGCGCCGCATTAATCAAAGACAACATTCCCTTATGTTAACCACATCTCCATAGCAACAGCCTGGCAACTCGACCCACACCAAAAGAGAGTTCTGCATCATAATCAGAAGCACATGCCACAGAAACCTTCTAGAACATTGTTGTGAGCCATTTAGCCCTGAGAACCCTCCAGAACACAGTGCCCATATTGCAAGCTTGACAATCCACAAGAATACTGTATTTACCCTACAGCCTTGTAAAAACTCTAAAACACGGGGTGTGAAACTCAGCTCCTGGAGGACCACTGTGTGAGAACCCTAAATGTACTCACCTGACTATAAACTTTCAGACAGGTGTGTTGAAGCTAGATGGAGCTAAACTCTTCAGGAAAGTGGACCTTCAGCTGCTAAGTTTGACAACTCTGCTCTAAAACACTGTCCCTTCCTTACAACTTTGAGAATCAGCTAGAACAGTCCTTACAGCATAAGTTGGGAAAAGCAGTTTACTAGACAATGTTTCCAGCCTCGAGAGCCCACACAAAAACGGTCCTTACCCTACAGCCTTGAGAACACTAAGAATCAGTTAGAACATATTTTTTATGAAACTAATTTGAAAACCACATTGACAATGGGAACCCTCCAGAAATCTGCCCATACAGTACAGTCTTGAGAATCCACTAAAACATAGTTCCTGCACTACAGTTTTGAGAACCTTCTTTACACTATAGCCTTAAGAATCCACTACAACACTTTCCACACCCTATAGCCTTGAGAACCCATTACACCATTGTTTTTACACTTCAACCATGAAAACCTTTTACACCTTTTGTCTTTACCCCACAATCTTGAAAACCAAAACCAGGTACCCGGGATCAGGGTTGAAAACCTGTTCTAGAACCTTCTTTCTTTAGCCTTAGAATCTTCTAGAATACCATCTATTTTTAATAAACCTTTAGAATCATTTAAAAAGTGTCCTCAACCAACAGTCTAGATGGCCTTTTAGAACACTATCCTTCACCCTACAGCCCTAAGACCTTCTAGACTAGAGCACTTTACCTGTCCAACAGCACTAAAAAAACATGAGCCATGATAAAGAGATTTAGAGACTTCGGCTTGTACACTGCTTTTTCATTGCATGCTACATTGACACTGAGAAAGGAAAACTGTTCTAAATGACTCCCAAACATGCATGCCAGAAACAGTGTTTTCAGAGTATATATTCACATTTTAACCTTGGGCAGCTACATTTGTTGAGTAGTTGTCTAGATTTAGGTCATGAAGTGCCTACACACAACTATCCAGAACAAACCAACCATGCAGGAGGAACACAAAAGAAGACAGAGATGTGGAAAAAAATCAGAAGCTCGCACTGAAATGAAAGACAGGTGCAGTGAACAGATACAGAACCTCAATTTAAGTTCCTTTTGCATGCTGTGTGTGTGAGAGGTTCAGAACTGTTGAGGACGCATTAATGCGTGTTTCTTAACTGTGCTTGTTTGGTTGCGTGCTTGTGTGTGTTATTGCACTCACATTCTGTTTGCCCACTATGTTATGGAAGGGAAGTTCAGGGCTCCATGTTCCCTCCGTGAAGGAAGTGTTCGAGGGTCTGTGATCTGATTGGTTGGTGGAATCTCTCATGATGTCCTCCGGCAGCGTGAGTAAGCTCTCCTCTGGCTGCTTGATCAGGAAAGTCTCGATGTTATGCCTGCGCAGAAAATCGTTGCGGTCCTTACCGTGACCCTCCTCCACCTCATAATCACCGTTCAGACAGTCTAAAGCCGCTTTAGAGATGTGGATCCTCCTGAGGGGGTTTGAAATTAACTAGATTCATCTCACACATCCAAAACAAAACACCTTTTTTCAAAATGAGAATAAACAAAAACTCAATAAATGTTCTCCCACACAATTACACAAGATTTGAAGGTGTCCATAAAATGCTCACAGCTGAGCATTTTTGAGGGCTAATAGATAATCCCCACTGTACTTCCAAGAGCTTTTGTGTGCACATTTGCGTGTATCTTACCCAGGTATTCCCCCAGACTCCAGTTTGTTGGCTATGTCGACATCCCAAGACCAGACGTCAAACTGCCATTTCCGCAAACCAAGAACTCCGCATAGAACCGAACCAGAGTGGATGCCAATCCGCATGTCTATGTCATGTTTTGTACGTGAGCGCACATACCTAAACATGCAAATACAAAAAGGTTAGGATGGATAGCTAGCTAGCGGTGTTGAAACTCTGTAATGCTGCTGCTAAACAACTGTTGAGCCAGAGTAGTCACACTGAGTTTATAGGCAAGATGTAGTACACATCATACTATTACTCCTGAACGGGGTAACAGGCAGAAGTAAGTGGCTGTTTATAAAGAGTGGAATCGAGGTCATACTGTCACTGCTTTGTGTGTTGAGTGGTAGAGTGAGTACTGTGATATCTAACAGCACTCACACTAGTGCAGCACACACATACACACCTGCTGAACAAGGGCCTCTCATCTGCCATCTAGTCGGTCTAGTGGCCTCTCTCTCTGTCACTCACTCACTCACTCACTCACTCACTCAACCTTACTGCAGACATACAGTACTATAGACTTCCATTGTTTTAAATTAACGCTAATAATACCCAATACAGACTTATTCAAATATAACCTGTGAAGCCGATATTAATGTTAAACAACTCAAATGTAACCTGTGAAGCAGATATTTCTGTTATGTCTCATTTTGTGCATTCCTTTGCCCAATTTCCAACCTGTAGGAAAGAAGCAAAGCTAATGAGTTCCCTTTACTTGCACTCTTGTCATCACCAGTTCATATGACTTTCTTCAGTGGAAAACTAAAATGGGAAATGAAATAAAATTAAGTAAATGGACCGTTGTTTGAATAGCTGGGTATTGGAGCCGTCAAGCTTCGAAAAGTTCCATAAATGCATATTAAAGGATTAGTTCACTTTCAAATTAAAATTTCCTGGTAATTTACTCACCCCCAAGTTTAAACTTTTCTTCCTTCAGTCGAAAATAAATGTAGTTTTTGGATGAAAACAATCCAGGATTATTCTGCTTATAGTGGACTTGAACGGCTAACAAATGGTTGAAGGTCAAAATCACAGTTTCAGTGCAGCTTCAAAGGGCTCTCTACATGATACCAGACGAGGAATAAGAGTCTTAACTGGCGAAACGATCGGTCATTTTCATTTTGTCATTTTGGAGCTTGAATGGCCCCATTCTTTACTCACGTTAATTAAAACAATGGAAAATCTTTTGTGTTCCATGCAAAAAAGAAAGAGGTACAGATTTGGAAAGCTATGCATCTTAGAAAACAATGCCAATTTAATATGTGTATGTGTCTCCTGAGCACTAGGGTATTATATCCACATTCATTTTATAGATACATATACTCTACTATGTCAACACTTGTCTCATTTGTGTCTGTTTAAGCAATAAAATGTCTTAACCTGAGCAATAAAATCTTGCTTTTGGAACATTACAGGGTTACTGAAACACTGAATCACTTATTTAGTGTTGGCTAGGAGTATAAAACATGAAATGTTTCATTACCTGATGGTTTTGATCATGCTGAGGCCCATCTCGACACAGCAGTGGGCATGATCCGGTCGAGGCTCGGGAAGGCCAGAAACACAATAATAACAATCCCCTAGTATCTTGATTCTCAGGCAATGATGCTCCTGAGAAGAAAAGGAGAAGACATTTTTACATTTAGTATGACAAACTGTTGACAATATTTTTATTTAATGCAGCTGAATCAATCAAAATACA
The DNA here is from genome assembly GCF_003368295.1 of Carassius auratus. Classification (NCBI taxonomy): domain Eukaryota; kingdom Metazoa; phylum Chordata; class Actinopteri; order Cypriniformes; family Cyprinidae; genus Carassius; species Carassius auratus. Next base: position 2,112,147 of record NC_039269.1, on the reverse strand, counting down.
TCAATGTATCCCAATAAAAGCAATTAAGGGTCAGATCAGGTAGAAATAGCTGCTAGGGAACGATTGCACAGTTTCGCATTTTACAGTGTCAGTGGGGTATATGAGGGTTTGAGCATTTATAACCGTAATTGCCCTATAATTTCCACTGCAGTCTCTATCTTTTCTAGTTATCTCTCAGCCTGCCAGGTTTTTGTGTAGAGCTCAGAGAGGGTGATCATTTAGGCTGCCACTCACTCATTCGATCTCTCTGAAATCCATTACTCATGTCTACTGCCATATTATCGTCTTTTCACAGCTCAGTAAACGCTGTATGGAAACAGAGTCGTTACGTCCAACTGTCATTTATCAATTGCTAAAAGCACCACCTACAACCTGATTAGCTCTGGACTGGATCATGATAGCATGCTTGAAGCACTAGTGCTAATCTGCAGGCTAAGTGGATGCCTTTTGCATAATCAATACCAAACTGTGGGACAATTTAATGGATATAAACACGGAAGCTTACATTAAATGCAAGTGAAACAACACACTCATAACATCAACATGACGTAATGTCATTAAAAAAGAACCCATTAAATTAAAACTTGAACCTGCTCTTAGTTGGACTGAGCCTTACAGAAAAAGTACTGTGGAAGCACATTGATGGTGTCAGATGATAATACCAAGGTTTTTATATATATATATATATATATATATATATATATATATATATATATATATATATATATATATATATTCACACAACTCATCAAAAGTTTGGGGTCGATAATGTAAAATGCTCTTATGCTCACAAAGGTGCATTTATTTATTTATTTAAAGCAATAGTTTTATTAAATATTATCACTAATTATAATGTCTTTTTTGAAATATTTTAAAATGTTATTTATTCCTGTGATGTTGAATCTTATAAGCAATCATTACTCCTATATATCTTTTGTAACATTATGGAAGCTTTTACTGTCACTTATTGATCTGATTAATTCATTAAAAAGCTTACATAGCTAGTATATTTAAACTTATCAGTACAGTTAGCTGTATTGTATATTTATTATATTATTATATATTATATATTATATACTCCTATTACATCCTTCAGAAATCATTATAATATTCTGTTTTGCTGCTCAAGAAACATTTATGATTGTTATAAATGCTTTAAAACTGGCGTACTGCTTAATATTTTTGTAGAAACTGTGATACTTTAAAAGAACACCATTTATTTAAAATTCTAAAGCATTATAAATGTCTTTACTGTCAATTATGATCAAATTAATGTACACTTACTAAATAAAAGTATTGATTTCTTTAAAAAAAAAAATATATATTTGAATGGTAGTGTACCATTAGTAGCAAATGATTACCATCCTCATATTATTCATAGATTTCTGCAGGTCAAATGCTAGATCACGCTGCTATCAACATCAAGGTCTTAGATTAGTTTCCAAGGGAACAGACATAGTGATAACATAATATGGTACTCCAATATACAGTAATTCATTGAATATCACAGCATCACCAGGGTATATGTCCAGAAACATGGCATTTCCATGGCACAAGTTAAAAAATATAACAACTTTCGTCTTTTGTTTAGTGTTTCTAATATACAGTACAGACCAAAAGTTTGGACACACCTTCTCATTCAATAGTTTTCTTTATTTTCATGACTATGAAAATTGTAGAGTCACACTGAAGGCATCAAGGGCTATTTGACCAAGAAGTGTTGGGGTGCTGCGCCAGATGACCTGGCCTCCACAGTCACCGGACATGAACCCAATCGAGATGGTTTAGGGGTGAGCTGGACCGCAGACAGAAGGCAAAAGGGCCAACAAGTGCTAAGCATCTCTCAGGGAACTCCTTCAAGACTGTTGGAAGACCATTTCAGGTGACTACCTCTTGAAGCTCATCAAGAGAATGCCAAGAGTGTGCAAAGCAGTAATCAAAGCAAAAGGTGGCTACTTTGAAAAACCTAGAATATGACATATTTTCAGTTGTTTCACACTTTTTTGTTATGTATATAATTCCATATATAATTCCACATGTGTTAATTCATAGTTTTGATGCCTTCAGTGTGAATCTACAATTTTCATAGTCATGAAAATAAAGAAATTCTTTGAATGTGAAGGTGTGTCCAAACTTTTGGTCTGTACTATATATATATATATATATATATATATATATATATATATACATACAGTATACAAATATCACTCATTTAGATCATATGTCAAGTAATGAAATGGTTAATATACATTTCCCTTTAGGCAATGTGAGGCCATAGAAGAAGAATAAAGAGCTAGGGAGAGACAGATAGCAAGACAGTGAAAAAGATTTATGTAAGATAAGGCTGCTGTAAGACAGGATCATCGGAGTTCAAAGTGTTGTCAAGATGTGGTATGACGCAAGCAATCAAAACCATTACATCTGTAAATGCTGAACGCGACAGCTCAACTGCACAGTTAACCAGCTCAGCAATAACCGCCAGGGTTGGGGAGTAACGGAATACATATAGCAGCGTTACGTAATCAGGATAGAAATATCCATTACAGTTACATCACAAATCAAAGTATTCAGATTACAGTTACATTTTGTAAAAAGTGGGAATACTATCAGGAATACATTTATTTCATTTAAAATAAAATAAATTAGTATTTTGACATAATAACGCTATATTTAGTGCTGCTTCATCATAGTTCATGGTTCTGTTGACTTCTGCTGACTCGCATGAGCCATCTGCTGGTGTGTGCACAAATAACAACCTTCTACAATTATTTTCCTCAAATGCGGGATGAGACGCTGCTGGGAAAAACGCTTTCATGTCTGGAAATTTAACAGTTGTTTTGTTTTCAAAGAGTATAAAGGAAATGTGCATGAAGACTTTTGCTTTAACAAAGCCTACTCAACCAACTTGAACATGTGCAGGTACGACTAGCATGGAAATCATTATGTTAGCTAAAGTTTAGTGTTTGTTAGTGATTTAAAATTCTCTGGTGTGCATGACTGACATTGTTTGTAAGTTTTCAAGCTGAAAATGAGCTGGAAAGTGTAGAAATTAACACGAGAGTCCCCAGATCAGTCAATGAAATAAAGAAAGATCATAACATTTCACATACTGTACATTTCAATATATACTTGTAGGCTTAATTTAAAATAGACTAATATGGTGCACTTTCCTGATCATTTTTACTTGTACATGTTAAAGAAATAAAAAAATAATAATGAAAGTAAAACTGTAATACTAAACTGTATAGCCACTAAATTTATACATAGCCTTTTATATAAATATATATAGGCCTACAGGCTGTAATTACTAGATAATGAAACAAGGCACACTTTTTAATAGTTTCAAATAGTTTTTAGAGTTTCTATTAGTTTTAACTTTAAAGTCATAGTTAAATAAAAGTACTTAGATATTGCTTTTTTGACTTTATTTACATTTGTAACTAAAAGGAACCCAAAAGTAATCAGATTACATTACTATCATATAGTGGTACTTGGATTACGTTACTGAATAAATTAAGTAATTTGTAACTGTAACAAAATACATTTTAAAAAAAAAACCTCCCAACCCTGCTAACCACACACATGTGACATCTCGGAATAAACACTGCCATCGGAAAAGAAAATGAATACCTCTCATAAAAAAATAAAATAAAATAAAAATCAAGATAATCACTGCTGCAGAATTTAATACAACACCAGGCAGATTCACACAAACATGCGCAAGGATACAAGGATATTTAAATATGACATACTGATACAACCATCTGCAAGCACACATATGCCACATTTGAATATCTGCATTATGCATCAGCAAGCCACTTTATGGTTGGTTAATCTCCAATGATTATTGTACTGACTCATGAATACGATTATTGGAGAGCTGCAGCACAAGGACAGTGTTTAATATTCTTCATAATGCATTTATATCCTCCTCCATTCTGAGCAATATAACAAAAAACACATTTGTTAAATACACAAAATCAATTTTCCTGTATAAATGTCTGTAAGTAATGTTGTTCTTTCTTCCAAGGGCAGCTATCAAGATTTGCACGAGTTGTTGACAGTTGTACCCTTGCGCTAACACACATACACTCATATATCAATGTCATTAATGCTGGGGACGCGGCCACAACATTTTTATTTATGTGACTTTTGCAACAGCCATTTAGCACATCAGTGCACTGCAGGACATGAGGGACGGTGAGCCGGCACATATTTCATCCTCCTCTGTACTCTAACTGAACTCCAAGATATGCTGGCACTGCCCTTGGCACACAAACATAACACTTCTCTTTGTTTCACACATCCTGCATCAAATATGTGCAAGTGAAGCAGGAGTGTAACAGCAATTTTCTGAGGTAATCAGCACTGAATTATGTGAATAAAGCACTAAAATAGGCCTACTTTACATAGAAAAATGTGTTGAATGACAATGATTTAAAGGGATAGATTGCCAAAAATGAAAATGAAACACCCTCATGTCGTTCCAAACCTGTACATCCTTCTCAAGAAGACATTCTGTTTGTTTTTTGTCCATAAAATGCAAGTCAACTGGGGTTGTTCTGAACCCCCACTGACTTAAATTGTACGGACAAAAACATTTCTTTAAAATATCTTCTTTTGTGTCCCACAGAAGTCAGTAAGTCATACAAATACAGTGCAATAAATCAGTGCAGACAATGCCTGGTTAAACTGGATTACAGGAGGATAAGATACAAGCTTGTGAATAAGATTTTTGGGGCTAAAATGCATAAGTGGATCAAATATTTATTGAATTAGTTCCGAAGTATTTAAATTATAATGGCCATAAATAAAAATGGTTATCAGGAAAGGGGCACAGATAATTATTACAACCTCGATTGTCATAAAATCTAATCAACATAAGAAGGGGAACTTCATTTACATCCTCCCCAAACCTCAAGGAGTAACGATGAAATGTTCAAATCACTGGGATTTAGTCTATAGAATAGAACAGAAAATGCTGATTGATTTCCATTAAAGGGGTCATGAACTGCCTTTGTTTTTTTGTTTAATCTGTTCTCTGAGGTCCACTTGTAATGTAAGCATGATTTTACATTAAAAAAAAAATAATCATAATAATTGAGAACTAATTTGTTACTTTCTGTCCAGTTTTTAACCTCCCTGATCAGAACACTGTTTAAATAGGCATGGTAATTTCAGAGTCTATTGAATAACTTGGCACTGCTATTACATATTTTGACACCAAATGACACTGTGATGTGGCTGAAAGATTGTCATGTATGTGTGTTAGGTCACTTACGTGTGCCAGTCGGTCAAAGCGTGCAAAGAGTTCGTTGAGCATTCGAACGAGTTCCTGAGCAGAGAGGGTGGTGGAAAGATTGGTGAAGCCCTTCACATCAGCAAAGAGAATACTGCACAAAACACACATGCACATAAATCAGGCAGAAAAATCACGATTTTCCCAATCATTTAACAGCCAATCTGGGATGTTTAATCTGAGATAAACAGGCAGAACTTAAATATATAATAATATAATAAATATACAATACAGCTAACTGTACTGATAAGTTTAAATATACTAGCTATGCAAGCTTTTTTAATGAATTAATCAGATCAAAAAGTGACAGTAAAATCTTTCATAATGTTACAAAAGATATCTATCTCAGATAAATACTGTTCTTCTGAACATTCAGTTGATCCAAAATCCTGAAAAAAAAACCTATAAAAAATAAAATCACAGCTTCAGAAAAAATGTCAAGCAGTGCAACTGTTTTTAACATTGATAATAATGAGAAATTTTTCTTGATCACCAGATCAGCATATTGCCTGACTGATTTCTGAAGGATCATGTGACACTGAAGACTGATCATTTGCCATAACAGGAATAAAGTCTACTATTAAAATACAATACAATAGAAAACAATTGTTTAAATTGTCATATTTTACAATATCATCACTGTTTTTACTGATTTCTGATCAAATAAATGCAGCCTTGGTAAGCAAGTGAAACCTTACTGACTCTAAAAATGTAAACAGTAGTGTACCGACACAAATAAACTTATGATTACAAAATTATGCTGCGGAACATCGCATTTGCATAAATTATTAATTAAGTTAAGAACAGATTTAGATAAAAAAAAAAATTTTTATGACAATACATGTATTCTGTCTGTGATTACTATGCATATATTCATGTTATTACATATAAAGGCTTATTATATAAAATAATTTAGTAAAAAGTGCAAAAAAAAAAAATGAGGGTAAACCATTAAAATTGCCAAAATGGCTTCATTTAGGCTCAAATGGCCATGAACTGGCATTTTTAGAGCCAATTTGGTGCTCTTATGGTGACTGACTGTGCTTTGCTGGGCTACTTGTTTGGGTTATAAAAGAGAGTGACTCAGCCATAATCAAGGATGACAGAGCCATAACAGTGGGCGACCGAGCCTAAATGGTGGATGACTGATTCAATTCCATTTGACTCTCTTCTATTCTATTCATGATGACTGTACCACAGTGGAATAAATTACCTCACGTTCTCATAGCGGTGAATGTAGATACGGTGAAACTGGTGCTGTAGGTTCTCGTCCTCCACATTGGTCATGTCATTAATCATCTCCAGCACTACAAAGCGTGGCAGCACCGACAAGACCAGACGCTCCTAACACAGGTGCAGCATGGGTAAAGTGCTTCATTAAACATTGACTTAAATCATTCAGTCACTCAATGCACACTTACTAAATTTTCATATTATACACATCGATTCCCTTTTTAGTTTCAACCTGTTCAACAATTCAGCTAGTTTACCAGTCTTACCTTTAAACCACTTCCAAATTATAAGGTAATTAAAAAACAGTTTTTTTGCTTTATTTTCATCATTTTAAACCAACATATTACAACAGTTTCTTTTTGCTGCAATAAAGTCGTTTTTATCCAGTGTTGGTTCCCTTAATGGTTCACCAGTCAATTAAATAACCCAGAGCGTCCAGCGCACAGGGCTAAATATAAATGCATAACATATTGAATAAAAAAATGTCTCTAACATAATTTCCCCAAAATTTAAAGGTATTTAAAATTTAGTTCAACCTGCTTTTGCAAAACACTGTAAAGAACATACAGGATGTCTGTCAAATACGTGTGTAATTTTTCATAACTAAAAATTTTTTTCCAATCAGATTAAACAAACAGTTCAAAACAAACAGTCCCAGTTTTCCACTGGTTGGACTCGAAAACCATGCCATTGGTTGAGCCAATATTGTATTGTTGGGCTGGTCAGATGCATAAAGAAACAGCAATTTTGTGATATTTCTTTTTATGAGAAATATCACAAACAGCTGCCTCTCCACATTAGTTTGGCTGAGGTAGGAGAAAGTATTTTCAAATTTTCAAAAATTACACACCTCAGCTATATTTCACCTTCGTAACGCTGCATGGATAGAGACCAGGCACTGCAAATATGCATTCAGAAAGCAAGAGTTTGTACTCTAACCACTGGCTGGGCTAAAAGCAGGGGCAATTTGGATAGATGGGCATACAATAGAAGAGGAAATGCAAACACACATACACACACAGTGGTACCAGCATGGGCTCCACTTGACTGGCAAATAAAACCCACTTCAGCAAACAGCCGGAGAGCTCTCAGAGAAAGAGATGGGTGGGGGAGGGTGGAGATGGAGAGAGATTCCCTAAGGAGTCTCGAAACCTTTCTACACTAGCCTTCTGTGCCCATGAGATGCTGTTCTCATCTTTAAATCAATTACTCTCACCCACTGCAGCCCGTTGCTGGTGAAGAAGTGTGATATAGCAACATTGCGTTTGTGCATGAGTGTGCACACTTTTAAAAGGTTGGGGTCAGACAGATTGTTTTGGAAAGGTACTGAATATTTTTCAGGTATTAAACTAAATCAAAAGTGACAGGAGATACATTTATGCTATTTTATTAAGATTTCTATTTCCAATAAATGTTGTTCCTTTGAACTATTTTTCTTAAAGAATCCTGAAAAAAATTACATGTTCAATAAAAACAAAATCTGACAGCACAATTGCTTTTTCATTGATAATAACCAATGTTTTTTTTGTCAATGAGGATAGTTGAACGGATGGCAGTGGCCAATACAATGCCAATGTGAAACAGAATTCAAGCACATTCATAGCAAAAACTTATACAATTATTTCTTTAAATTTAAAAACAGAAATGGTTTACCCTCCACTGACAAAGCTGCTGGCAGAATAAAAGACAGTTAACAAAATTGTCAAATAATTAATTGATTGAATTAATTAAATTAATTGGTCTGTATGACCGATACAGTACATGTCTAACACTAAAAGTAATTGGTATAATTGGCCAGAAAGTATGGTTAGCATTGCAATTTGTTGATGATGTTACTTTGTTTACCACACGTACTTGGAAACATCCTGAAGTACATGAGCCACAAACACGTGTCACGCGAGTGGGTGTAAAGGAAACTTTTTTAAAGTTTGCGGACACTAACCTGTCGCTGGTTCTCGGTCTCCAGGCGGAGACGTGCCTCGATGCACCTGCGTGTCTCCAGAAAGGCCTGGCGCTGGGCGCGGTCTGACAGGTAGCTGATAAACATCCCTGCAGTGTTTATACATAAGAACAGCAGCACCTGAGCTAACAGCTGAAGAGAGAGAGAAGAAAAACAGAGAAGTTTACCAACCTTAAGCAATTAGAGGGCTAAACTGCAGGTGAAACTACTCTACATCCATTTATCAGCTGTATATGACCATGTGTGGAATTTATTTTACACCGGAAACTCGAACACAAAAACAGCATAAATAGTGTCCAAAAGCAATATTTAGAAACATTAGCTAATGGCGATTGAATTAAAAAAAAATTCCAGCAATAAATAAGCTGAATTTTTACAAAAACTTTATTTTTGGCATTATGACAATGGGATCATTTTGCTGTTTGCTGTTCACTGTGCAGTGCCAGCTTTATCGTGCAAGATGAACCTGCACACTGACTCAAACAAGTAGAGAAAGAGTGGTTTTGTCCTATTTTGGTGGATTAATGTAAATAATATTTCCTCATTTAGCAGATTCCAGCCACTGCCAAGTAAGTTTATTTACTCGCCAAAGGCTTTTTTTCTTTTCTTTTGCATTTGGCAAGTGTATATTTCAGACCCTGAGTATAAGCATACAAGACAAGAGAAAAATACTTAAATGCTTATTTTAATTTAAATGCAATACTATTCCCTGGGAGACGGAAGCTAAAGGTCATCTTTCCCTCTATTTCACACAAACACACACAGAGACACACATGTGCATACATAATTGCACATTAACGTGAAATTAATAAATGTCAGTCATATACTGGAGGCAGAGTACAATATTTTACAGTAAATAAGCATACTATTATTTTAAATGTCCTCATTTAAAAGCAAAAGCAAAGAGGTTTGAAAAAAAACGTCTTGTGTGTTCACTTTTCAGGTCCAATTTTTTAACTGTTAATTGTGTCACTGTTTAGATTCTTAAATTCATAATTCAAATAATTACTTAGATATCTTCTTTTGACGAATCTGTCAAAATATTTTGAGTCTATATGAAGCTAAAACCATGCTGATTTTCCAGTGCGGGTTTTTGTCTTCCTTGCATATCTTATGCACAACTAAATTAGCACTGAACAAACAAAATCACATTTACAAACACGTCACTCACTTCAAGTTATTTGCATGTTTTAGCTTGAAAAAATAATAACATGAATTATCCTTTAGGCAACAGCTGTTCTCGTACCATGCATTTCCAATTGCTTTCCATTTTCTGATCTGCATTACAACCCAGTAGAAACCAAGCGAAAAAACCAAGGAGTCATTCAGCCTTTCCACTAGGGGGAGTCACACAGAGTCTGAGAAAATTGGGGATTGGTGGCAAATCGACACAACATGTTTAAGATATTGAATCTGGATTAAACCAGTTAGCCCTCTGAAATCAATAAGATATCAAATATACTGAATTTCTAATAATTGCAGACACATTTTCGTATACGACTGACAGTCAGCCAAAAAAAAAATAAAAATAAAACCTTGATAAAGCCTTCCAAAAATTTTAATCTCCAGAATAATTGGCTGGCTGCTAATACATTTCCTGGGTTCAACAGAGTGAATATATTGTATTTATAAGGTACAATTAGTGTCTAATTAGGCAGTTTTGATTTTATATCAAGATTATATACAGTCACCAACAACATAAGATACACTCTTTCTGTTTTCCATTAAAGTAGCCACCGAGGCATAGCAAATATGTTTTATACACAGAGGTGCATATTTATATTTAGACAAACACTGTTAGTTTACTGCATTTGGAACATATACTGTCATGCCTCTCAGAGGAATCCAAAAATACACACGCTTTACCAAACATGTCGCGAAAATCTCCAGAGAGTATGATGTAACCACCTGCAATAATTAACACTCTAAAACAATCACTGCAGAAACATGTTTAAGCATGTCTCCGCACCTATTACTACAAAAGCCTCACAGGCATTTGTGTGTGCGTGTGTATGTGTGCAGGTCAGTGAGACACATCCCTCATGGGAATATAAATTTTATGACTGATTAACGAGCCCCCCATCCTTTACAGTTTCAATTACTGCAGTCTTTTTTGTCCTGCGGGGGCATTAAAGGGCTGCCATTTCAGACAGAGGCCCTAATTAATACAAGCCCTCCAGTACACACACACATACTGTACACACACACAAACACAGCAGAATGAATGCAGTAAACATCATCAACATTCAAGGATCAAGCTAGCATGCAAATTTACTCAAATATGACTTTTAATAATTGTAATCTTTGCTGTTTGTAATTGTAAATTATATTTACAAACACATAAACAACACCAGTATGCACTTTAGCAACGTGTGTGTAATAATACACAATAGCACACACACAGAGGTCAGTGATGTGGACAGTTTTAATAGGAAAGCTCATTATTTTTAGACTTTTCCAATTCAGATCACTGACCTTAAAAAACATAAACTCACATTGCACAAATCCCTCTCCACATATGAAAACACGGACAGCCTACAGAATAATGAAGATGAGTCTTTGTGCATTTTTGTTAAAATATTACCATATGGTCAGTTACTCTTTTTAGCTTTACAGTTATCTACAGATTTTCCCAATGTCATTTTAATGATTTAAAAGATCAAAATATTTGTGAGACATAAGACTCAATTATGAGAACTAGTCCCAACTGTTAGACACAAAGTCACAATTATAAGAAATAGTCTCAAATGTGAGATATGGATTTGCACCTGTAAAATATAAAGGTGCAATTATGAGAAGAAAAGTCCCAATTGTAAGATATCAAATCCAAAATGTTAGATGTAAAGTTGCAATTATGAGAAACAGTCCAATTGTGAGATATAAAGGTGAAAGTAAGAACAGGTTTCTACAGAAAATAGTGCTTCTGCTACCTTTATTTAAAATAAATGCCATTTGAATTGGTATTTTACTTATGAAATTATATTAATTTCTATGCACAACATAAATATGAAAGTATGTTTTGGAGCCACTGTACACTTCATACAGAGAGAGAGAGAGTGTGTGTGCGTGTGTGTGCCCATCAGCTAAACACAGCAGGAGAATTAACAGAACAAATCTGACTTTACAGTTAAATCACTTACTTTTAAATGAATGCTTCAAAGCAGACACGCACACACAGTGCACTTCAACTAGTCTTTAACACCATAATCACAGTGCTATCCATCAGCATGCCAGCGGAAATTGTTAAGAGTGATTGACTCCTATTGACTGCAGCAAATAAAATAAAAATCACAACTGCATAGTGGCTCATAGACCAACAGATCTAATGAAACTGTTAATATCAATATCGTACTCCAGCCAGAGAGTCTTCACCATGCTGAGGAGCAGTTCTGAGATTTAATTATCACTCCATTTAATTACTGGGGTTGATTACAGTTGTAAAATGCTGCCTCTGAGATTTCCAATAGATGGGCTGCTGTCCACTGAAAATTCAGCCAGTGAGCAGAAACATTATGATGACCAATTGATAAACTATCTTTTTTTAAGTGGTGTGTTGCAACCAGTCTCTATGGAATCTAAGCATATATGCACTTTGGGAATAACTGTTTTTTAATCACTCTTAGGCCAACCAAGACATAAATCACTTTGTTTCTTTATCGCATTATAAAGCATTACATCACTTGATCAACAATGGATCCTCTGCAGAATAAGATTCCGTCAGAATGAGTCCAACAGCTGATTAAAAACATCCACAAGTAAAGCAGATGACTCCAGTCCATCAATTAACATCTTGTGAAGTGAAAAGCTGTGTGTTTGTATGAAAGAGATTCATCATTAAGGCATTTGAAGTTAAAACTTTCACTTTTACAAAATGTGTGTCGATTCTGTCACCCATAATATTGCTTCCTCCAGCAAACAAAGTCAAGACCTTGTTGTCATCTCACATCCAAATCCACTGACACATTTGTTTAGAACTGTTTTGTACTATTTCCACATGCCTTATCTGTTCATATTTCTCTCCTGATACAGTTGAGATGACATTTTCACGGGAAAAATTATATTATGAATTGATCCCATATTTTACCCATGACGCAATGGTTTTAAGTTCAAAATGTCTTAAAAAACTTTTTTTTTAATTCATAAAACATATACTAATATACTGGAGCCATGTTTTCCCCAGTTGTTTTGACTCTCATTATGATGGCACCTATTCACTGCAAAGGATCCACTGGTGAGCAAGTGCTGCTCAATTTTTCTAAATATGTTCTTAGATGTGAGATGTGTTTGAGTAAACTTATAGCAAATTTTCATTTTTGGATGAACTATTCTTTTAAACCCCACAACATATTCCCCTGACAGCTAAGTCCTTTAAGTGCTATACAGAAGACGAAGAGCACAGAAGAGAACTTTTACTAATTTTATTCCCAGCACTTTTCACCGATGCGGTCAGGGTTAATCTAATCTATTTTAAATGACTGTAATGGTAAGAGTAGATGCTGTATTTAGTTTGATTATTGAGTCAGTTTAATATTTTGGTGTTTTAATTCCACTGGAAATGTTTCCTGAGAGGTTACTAACTGATACCCAGGACACAACAGCATTTCGATCAGTTGTTGATATTATTATATTAACACAGAATTTAGATTCAAAACAGTATTTAGATTCATTTTGAACAGTAGAGTCTACTTTTATCCATCACTCATTGTGTCATTGTTGTGTCAAATTAAATATTACTGAGCTCTATTATGAAGCCAAAAACTCAACACTGCATTTCCATTCTGGCTTTCTGCCATTTCTTTAATGTAAAACTAGGATGATCCAGCGTCTTTGCTGGAAGCTGTTGAGGTCTGTCTCAGATATTTTCCCTAATCAAACCTGATGCATCGGACCGTTACCTACTAATCCAGATCGTGTGGCCCTCTACAGTGTAATACTGATCTCAGGACAACTTTACGCTGTCATTGTAAGCAGCAGCCGATTGTTCTGAAGGTTCTGATTACACGGCAGGACCATCTACAATGTCAGCAATCAAGTGCTAGATTGAAAAATACATTATTAATCACTCAGACATAAAAACTTTTAATTGACCAGGCAGCCTGCTGTTATTGATCTCTGTACATGTGTGAAAATCTCCATGAGCAAAATGGACCATAAATGTGTTCTGTGTGTGCTCACCGTACAAAAAGTGTGTACAGTAAAGTTTCTGCACACTGGATATTGTGTCATAGGCTTTGCTAGACCCCATTTATTTAATCTAACCCCCCTCAAATCTGTACCAAAATTCCGCCTTTTTAAAAATATGTGACGTTTTCTAAAAAAACAGCAGCTGCAGCAAGCTGTCTAAAATTATTTTACTCCAAATCCTTTGCTTAAACTAAACTTTGTTATATTAAGTATCATCTTTCCCTCAAGTCAATAGCAGATCACGGCATATGTAGGGCAATACTCGGCACGGAGCGCTGCCCCCACAAACAGTGCTCTACTTCTCTGTTCAACAAAACAAAATGCGACAAAAGATGCTACCTTTAGCTATATGAAAAATATTAGCATATATATTTTGGACCCTTATGTCCACTTAAGTCTGGATTTCATTGTATTAGATAGAAAATATTGAACCAAGTCATATCTGCAAACAAATGATTTTTTTTATTATGTTTTTAATAATTTTAACCAATTGCTCTCAAGGGCATTTTTAGTGGATAAAGTCAGCTGATGAATTTCACTGTATTAACTATCTACTATAATAATAACATGTATAATACATGTATTATAATGACATGTACCATATATATAATATGTCTGTAATCACTATTATTATTCTTCTTCTTTTTTTTTTTTACATTAATACTTTTATTCAGCAAGGATGCATTCAATTGAACAAAATTTTATTAAAAAAAGTCAGTTTCCACAAAAGTATTAAAAAAGCTTTTTTCAACACTGATAATAATAAGAAAATGTGGCTTTACAATCACAGAAATAAATTAAAATGTTAAATATTTTCAAATAGAAAACAATTATTTTAAATTGTAATAATATTTCACAATATTACTGTTTTACTGTATTATTAATCAAATAAATGCAGCCTTGCAGTGAGCACAGAATATTTTAAATTTTTTTTAAATGTACTAACATGATATATACATATGTGTGTGGGTGTATTTATTGCCAGTCAAGCAAGATTTGAACTCACAACCTCTCATACTGAAAGCAGGAAATACTCTTCTGACCCACATCAACACCCTGCACTTTATCTATCGACAATCTGTCCTACTGCACACAGCACTCTCACACTAGTCGGGTGGAGTTTGTGAAGTGCCTTATAAATGATTGAATGAGACCCTGCATGAGTTTCCATAAACCCAGAGAAAGCACAAGAAAGCAAACGCATGCTAACTGACGTCCATCTTACCCAGGCACTGACGACATTCTACATACGTAGCACTAAACACCGAAGCAGGTGTGCAGTCAGGTCTGAGGGTGTGTGTGTGTGTGAGAGCATGTCCTGCAGTATGAGCAAAAGAGAGGGAAACAGAGATGGGAAACGAAGAGTGGCTGGCAGACAAGTGTGTGAGTCAGAGAGCCCTTCTCCATATCTCCCTCCCACACTTGCTATTTTTACAGTCTACCTCACAGCATCTTCAACCACTGCTTGGACATACACACACACATATATTTGGGTATGATTGGCTGAGTTTGGCTATTTTGACCTGAATCTGCATACAGACATCTGGATATAGCCTAAATCTGTGTGTGAGAGGACACCAAACAACTCTGTCTGTCTGCCTCTCTCTGCTGTGATCACAGTGAATAATTTTTGCACACTATAATTAACTTGCATGGCTTCCTGTCTCCTCACTGTTGAGTGTGTCTGTGCACTGGTTTTTGTGTACAGCACATTCGCTTGTCTGTGTACAGCATGTGTGTGTGTGTGGGTCTGTGTTTGTGTGCAGGTGAAAGCCACAAAATAACTGTAGTGCCACTATGACTCAATTTAAATGTGATATGATCACATGTGGAGTGGAATGACCTCAGGTCATCTTATCATTTAGAATCTCTTAGCATCTGACAGAGAGAAAAAGAGACTTTGCTGATCGGTACACAAACACATGCAACCATGTCAATGCAATGTATAAGGGATAGTTCACCTAAAAATACAAATCATATTGACCAAAACCTGTATGAACACTGTGGAGCACGAAAGAAGAAATGCTGAAGAACACTGGTGTCCAAACTACTTTGAAACCCATTGCCTTTAAATGTAAAAAGACATTTTTCAAAATATCTTCTTTTGTGTTGCACAAGACAGCAATGTATGTTTTTTTTGTGTGAACTATTCCTTTAATTCTCTCATATTTTAGTAATTTTAGTTTTTGTAAATATACACTATTTGTTTTGCAAATATGTCTTTACAAATAAATGTGAAGAGCTCACAATGCTCAAGCTCTCATCAGATGTTACTAAAATGTGTGAGTGACTGCAGTGCTCTAATATGACTGCTTTGCCGCATTCACAAGCTATTCTTGACCTTTAGTGACCTCTATAAAATTTAAACCGCAAAAACAAGCCGTTAGTATCAGACAACAACACGACGCAGTCTGCGAAGAACGACCTTACAATGTCACTTTCAGCACCACGTTGGATGGACAGCAACCGTTGCGCTTTGGTTAAATACCTCGAGCACAGGAAACATCCAGTGTTGCACCCAAACGTGGCATGATACAATATCACATTTCTCTGTCTCACCTGATTCGTGGAGATCTGTGCTCGAGGGGGCACCAACAGCTGGATCGCGATGTGCAGCGCGGAGGTCAGCAGTCCCGCTACGATGGCCCAGGTGAGAGGCAGCGGAAGCATGCTGTAGGTAGCAAAGAGCGTGAAGAGCACGTACCCTATCCCATCCCCGAGCAAACCGTAGCCCAGTCCCGTCGCAAGGATCTGCGTGGCCATGGCGACCCAGGTCACCGCTCCGCTGTACTGCAGGTAACCGTGCGAGCTTGTGTCTTTGCGTACCACCACCAGAGCGCAGATGACCACCTCGATGCCCGTGAAGAAGCCGAGCAGCATTCCTTTGATCGGGTCCATCGGTGTGGACGCCAGGGTCAGGTGCAGCACGAGCAGGGTCAGCTTGGTCACCACGTCCAGAATGTTCATGACCACCACCGACTTCCGTCGCTGGCCCAGGAAGTAGCGCTGGTACAGGCGCTCGAGGTCCCTGGACTTGAAGGCGTAGCGCAGCGTGGGGAAGATGACCCCGCGGTACGTGTAGCCCCAGCTCAGAAAGAAGTCGGAGTTGCTGGGTGCGCAGTCGATCTGCAGGAAACCCAGGTCGCTGCTCGAGCGCTCGGGGAAGACTTTAGTACCGCCGTTATTGTGCCGGTCGCTCACCGAAGTCCTGCCGGCGGACTGCTTGCGCGAGCCCTGCGCGTGAGGCTCGTCCGGTGAGACGGGTTTAGGGCTGTGCTCGTGAATGAAGCGCTGCTCGGTGATGTGTCGCACGGCGTTCTGCCAGAGCAGGCGCTTCGGTCGGTTCCCGTTGTTGTTGCTGGGGGTCTTGTTGATGGTGTACAGCTCCTCGCTCGCACTGGAACAGCGAACCTCAGACAACTCCATTGTTCCTAACGCGGTTCTATTTACCCACGCGCGTTCCTAGAACAGAGAAAGCGAAGACGAGCAGGTGTGTGAGAGGAAGAATGAAGGCGAACCGAACGGATAGTGGAGAACGCATCGGGACAAGGAGACTGGTCCCACGGCAGCTGCCGCTCATCATCATACGTCTTGTCCTCCGTGAACGTCAGAGCGATTCGGTTGCGCTGGCTCGTGCCATTTGGCTGCGCATCACTACAGCATGGCATGCGCCCGCTGGCATGCTGAAAAACAGAGCATCTTAACGCGTTCTGACGAAGAAAATGCCCCCCGTTGTCTGCGCTGCCGCAGAAGGTCTTGGTGTGGCTCTTTTCTCTTTAACGTAACCAAAGTGCACATACAATGTTAAGAGTCCTTTTCACAACACCATCCCGCGGTACAGTCCAGTCTTTTACTATATGTGCGTCTTCTGTGCTAGCCTATGTTTTCCCCTTAAGAACTGTCTTCAGGAATCTTTCTCACATCCAGAAGTGAGCTTTGGGTTGGAGGGGTGTCGAGAAGACATTCCTCTTTGTCAGTTTTGGGGGTCTACAATAGCACAAACGATCGCGAAGGATATGGAGTGATGAAATCCAAGAATAATATCACATAAAACAAACAAACAAGCAAGCGAGCAAGGATAAACTACAGAAATGTTTGTATCAGTCAGTGATGATTCAGAAAGCTTCTGTGATGTTATACAGAAGCATTCAGTGCGTCCGCGCTCATCTGGTGGAGATGGTATTTACACTGAGCTAAAGAGAGAAGGGAGGAGGTGTGTGTGTGTGTGTGTGTGTGTGCGTGTGTGTGTGTGACTTAGTCCTCCCGACGTCACGAGCTCCTTGCCTCTTTTTCCTCCCCGTGCGCAGCTTTTGTTTCGGTCCTGAGCACCTCAGATGAACGCGCGCTGTCAGGACAGTGGGGGAACACAAAGCATTTAAGAAAATAATTTAGGCTATGTTTGCGTTCAAAAAAAGAAAATAGATCAGTTTAACCAAAATCAAAATGAACACTGAGATGATTATTCATTTATTATTAATAACACACTATAGGCATAAATAATACCAATAAAACTACAGAATAGCCTATGGCTCCTCTTTGCACAGAAAGGCAGAACTTCAAGGATTTATAAACATTTATTCACAAAACCCCCTTTGGTCATACAGCCATGAAAAATATCTCAATAAGTCGCATCCTTCTGCTTCTAAAACAAAAACCTGAAGGACTTTTTTCCACTGTGCCTTCATAATTGGTAGCCTACCCTCAATGACTGGAATCAAAACAGAAACATTTGTACTAATTTTAGGCATATTAATTTAATTAAAAAGTAGTCTACCAAACGCTTCAGCCACTTTTTTCTATTACTTTCAGCTAATTTATCTATGTCATTTCTTTTAACATCTTAAATTGGATTATGCATTGTTAATGAATTTTATTCACATTTTGATGTTATTTATTTTTGTTCCAATTTGTCCTCATTCTATTTTCCAAGAGTAGGCTACAATATCTGTCTAACTGCCGTCGTTTTCAATAAGAAGGCGCGACCGGTAAAAATGGAGATTAAAAAAAAAAAAAAACGAAAAAATCGAATATTATTAAAGTTATAGGTCTATTGCGATTGATTTGATCATTTTTATAGAAATTCTCAAGATATTTTTAGCAACGTAACCGACTTAGCTCGAGTGGCTTTACCGTGACTCATCGGCTATTTGTCTTTTTCAAATATTTTACAGCGCGAGACATTAACCGCTGCTGATCAAAGCGGGCCGACTGCGCCTCGCGACTGACTCATCACATCCCCCGCTCGCGCTGCCGGCTCTTTTTCAACGGGTGTGGGATTGTACCACACGACACTACTTTCCAGGAGTTTCTCTATGCGTTGCTCACTTCCTTACTTTTTCTGCTTGCTCTAAAAAAAGAGGGATGATAAACTGCAACAGGAAACTCGCTCACCAGCTGTTCACGGCCTCCGCTGTTACACTCATTCAGTTCATAAAAATCAATGAATCAAATCTAACTGATATAAAATAAGTGAATCAAGTCTACCTACATTAATACCAGGCTTGGTCATGGTCCTGCAAAACCCCTTCTAGCTCCTATCATCCCTAACAGCAAACCACTTATCCAACTTGAAGGGTGACTTGGCAAAATTAATGTTAACATATAAAACTGGGGGTCCTTGTCTAACAGTTTTGGTTTTGCATTAAATGCGGCCCACAAAACAATCAAAACCATGACTCATTTCGAAATTGTTCACCTAAAGATAAAAATGCTATCACCCTTTACTCAACTTTATGTTAATTCAAACCTTTCTTTTGAGAAACACAAATGGTAAAGTTTATCAGAATGTTGATGCTTTTCCCCATAATGAAAGCATGCAGTGGAATGCAATTAGCCTAAGCACCAAAGAGCACAAAAATACAGTAAAAGTATGATTAAACTAAACAACTCAGGCATCATATTACAAGTTATCTGAAGTCAGCTTATTTTGGAGGAGCAGAAAGGAATACATGCCATATACATTGTATATTTAAACATGGCATGTTGTTGTGATCAGTTTTATAAGACCAATACTGACGTCAAATTGGTGTCTTTCTAGTGCCAAGTTTGAACATGCTCAAATTTCCTCAGAAGAAAAAGTCATGCAGGTTTGGAATAACATGAGGGTGAGTAAATGTTGACAGAATTCGTCATTCCGTTGAAGTTCTTCTGGGGTTTCTGTTGGCCAAACATCAACTCACCATCAAACCAGTGTCTGATTTATCCTTATTTACATACTGTACACCACAGTTAAAAAGCTTAGGGTTGTCACAAAGATGCAAAGATGCATCTAGTTCTCATAGGCTGCATTTACTGTATCTACAGTAAAAAGTAATATTGTGAAATATAATTACAATTTAGAATTTTGCTTTCTACGTTCAATGTAAGTACTTTATTCCAGCCAAGCAGAATTTCCAGCAGGCATTACTCCAGTCACATGATCCTTCAGAATATATATATGCCTTTAATTATGATAAAACAATGGGGGGGTGTGAGCGGGATTGGGAAAGGCCCTCAAGCCTGTAATGCAACAGCATCATGCATCATTCCACTTACTCACTAGGCTATCGGTGCCAACATTGTTCAGAAATCTTTTTAATATGCAGATTTAAAACATCAAATTATCATATGATTAATATTTTTGTGGAAACTACAATACTGCCCCGAACTTTTGCACTGCATATTTCACATTGGAGATACCACATAAATTCACAATCATTCATATGTTTGTGAGATATGAGGACTGCTGAAAATATTTATGAAGTACACACTGCAAAATACAAAACATAAGTAAAACGTGAGGAGTGCCATATGCGTGTCTGAGGATGTCTTGCTGTATATAACAGCGTCACTATGTGTTTGAATGTTGTTTGCATTTTGTGCAATCTGAGGTGGAGGAGGATGTTTCTGTCAGGATGAGTGATGTGTGTGGGCTTAATACTGATTATACTGCTAATGATGTGAACTGAGGAACTAGTGAAGGCATGAATGAAGACACAATGTCATTTGAGTGTTTATGCAAGAAAAGCATCACAAGTTTGGGTAGGAATTGAATAAAACTGAGTCCCGTTTTTCATGGTTAAGTCTGTGAATTGCACTGTTATAGAACAAAGCCTGTGTGTGAGTGCCTATTTGTAAATTTTGGTGGTTCAATGTTTGGTTTCTAATTAAAGTGTGACATTTTAGACGATCCCATTGAGGTGCAAGGGTCAGATCTCTTTTTCTCATTCTCTCGGTTTAGTTAAATGTGAATCAGATGAGAACAGGTCAACATCATGGCTTTTATCTCAAAATCAGAATATTAAAATGTTTTTGAAGGATCATGTGCCACTGAAGACTGAAGTAAATATTGCTGGAAATTTAGCTTTGCATCACAGGAATAAATAACATTTTAAAACATACAAATAGAAAAGTTATATTTTTAAATTGAAATACTATATTTCTGATCAAAGAAATGTAGCCTCACTGAGACTTAAAAAAAAGAAAACACAAACATAATTGTATTAAACAATATTATGGTTAAGCACAAATTCTACTGTAAATGCAGTTTTATAAATCACTTTTGATATATAACAGCTGATTAATATCAGCATAATTTTAATGTGTGACCTTTTAATGTGTTGTATGTAATTGAGTCATCAGTGTTCCTATGTTTCAAATGCCTTTGCTATTGCAAACATTCATGTTAATTGATTCACTTTATAGGGAACTGGGGAGTGGAACGATCCACTCATTCTTCTCAAATTCACCTCACACCCCTGTGCGTGTTAAAGCGTCTTGATTACAGCAATTATTGGCAGAGATCATTGCTCAATGCAAAGAAAGACATCACTGACATGGCACACATCTCTCTCTATGTCTGCCACTCTCTCATCCTCCATCAGGCCGGCTGCTGAATAAGTGATTGAGAAGATCAGGAAAAAGGGAGGCTGCAACACACACATCCAGACACAACTCACACACTCACAACCTGATCACAGCGAAGAGGAAACCTTCACTAGAATAGCCATTGAAAAAAAGACACAGAAAATACATTAGCGCTTCTGCAGAAAAAGCATTACCACACACACACACACATACTGTGGCTCTGAGTGTTCGGGCTCAGATAGGCATGAAGGACATTCTATATTCAGCAGACACATTTGCGTAATTATAGAATCTCTGCCTGGAAAGACCAGGTGCTGCCTGTGTTAGGTGTTTAATTTGAGTTTATCATGGTCAGGGTGTTTAAAATTAAATGCTTGGTCATAGTTTAATTCACTCTCCTTAATGTCATTGAGTCTCTCTGGTTACACACATACACACAAAACCCCAAAAAGCAGATTACCTTTCAACAAACCTTTATGAAATTTGCTTGCAGGTAAAATACCTTCTTGTCTCTACCCCAAAAAACACAGGACAGCAGGAGGCAGTAGAGAGCAGCCATCCAAATCTCTCTCTCTTACACACACCCACAGACACACACACACACACAGTACATTTACATACATTTTTATACTGTAAAAACTTTACATTTGCTTTCTGCGTTTTTACATTCAACAAAAAAGTATGAATTAAAAGCTATATATGCACACACACACACACACACATATATATATATAGATAGATAGAAAACAGTTCTTTTAAATTGTAACAGTATTCCACAATGTCAAATATATGCAGCCATTTGTGAGCATAAAAGTATTACCAACCCCAGAACCATCTTCGAAAAACATTTAGTGCCTTAACTATTACTTTTTGTCATCGTATTTTTCTTGTCATATTTGTGTCAGCAATATGTTTTAACTTCAATTATTTAATTATAATCAATAGGCGCCATAATGTCTCACCTTCATTTTTGACAAAAAAAAAAAAAAGTTAAAACATTTGTCAGAATTTCATTAACAAGCCACACAATCTTGAAAGTAAAACAACCTTTGAAATGTGAATAACTTTTTCCTTTGATTTCTAACAAGGTTGAAGGTCCCAAAATAAATGAGAAACCAGAGAAAGAAACCAAGTTGTTAGAACTTAAGTTCCTATAATTCCACCCACATTTCTGCTTACATGCTGTCTTGTGAAGGCTTGCATGTGTTTGCTTGTGTGTCGTCTGTGTATGTGTGTTGGATTCAGCCACCTGTCAGCCCATTCTGCTGTTGATGTTTTAGGTTCCAGAACTGTGGGAGTGATCCATAAAATTCAGCCCCAGAGTCCAGTGCTGTTCACACATGCTGCCGTTACTATGAGAGACATGAAGAAGTAGACAAAAAGCAAGCAGAATATCAAAGCAAACAAAAAGACTACAGATAATTTAATACATATATCTGTGTCCCTCTCGCCTGCTTCATAATTAACAGTTCCTCTTCTATTTTTATAGCTTGACTTCGATGCACATTGCTCTTTCATTTAGCCCTTTCAACTTTTATTTTGAGTTTCCCTTTCAGAGACAGCCAATATTCAATATACAAAATGTGTGTGAGAGAGAGATACAGTGCCAGTGTTTCACAGCATGAGAGAGTACACTTAACACAACTATAAATAATGAAAACTTTCCATATCAAATTGGTTCTGTTCATAACCCCGCAGTAGAAACATAATCCTAAACAGAATAACTCTACAAATAGAAGTGTAAATGAATAAGAATATAAAAAGATATTTAAATGTAAATTTAAACTATTATTCAATTGTTTGTGGTTGATAAGATTATTTAAATTAGTGCTGTCAAATGATTAATCATGATTAATCGCATCCAAAAGTTTTAATTTACACACACACACACACACACACACACACACACACACACACACACAGAAACCACCGCCTGTATATATGTATTTGGACACACCTTCTCATTCAAAGAGTTTTCTTTATTTTCATGACTATGAAAATTGTAGAGTCACACTGAAGGCATCAAGGGCTATTTGACCAAGAAGGAGAGTGATGGGGTGCTGCGCCAGATGACCTGGCCTCCACAGTCACCGGACCTGAACCCAATCCAGATGGTTTAGGGGTGAGCTGGACTGCAGACAGAAGGCAAAAGGGCCAACAAGTGCTAAGCATCTCTCGGGGAACTCCTTCAAGACTGTTGGAAGACCATTTCAGGTGACTACCTCTTGAAGCTCATCAAGAGAATGCCAAGAGTGAGCAAAGCAGTAATCAAAGCAAAAGGTGGCTACTTTGAAGAACATACAATATGACATATTTTCAGTTGTTTCACAATTTTTTGTTATGTATATAATTCCATATATATTTCCACATGTGTTAATTCATAGTTTTGATGCCTTCAGTGTGAATCTACAATTTTCATAGTCATGAAAATAAAGAAAACTCTTTGAAAGAGAAAACTCTTTGAAAGAGAAGGTGTGTCCATATATATATAGAAGTCTCATAGGCTCAGCAAAGCTGAATTTTTTGATCAGAAATAAACTATAATCAGTAATGTTGTTGTGAATTATTATTACAATTTAAAATGACTTAATATTTAGTATTATATTCTTCTCGTATTTGTGCTGCATGATTCTTCAGAAAGCATTCTAATACGCTGATTTGCTGATCAAGAAACATTTCTTATTATTATCAATGTTGAAAACAGTCATGTTGCTTAAAATATTTCTTTAAAAAGAGAGAGAATTTTGTAAGACTTTTTGATGAATAGAAAGTTGAAAAGAACAGCATTCATTATTTGAAAGATTTTTGGTAATGCTGTAGGTAATGCTTACGGTTGCAGGTAATTTGACACTAATATAATAAAAGTTATTTCATAATAGGAAATAACAATAGATCTGAAAAAGAAGCCTTCCCACTGGGATATTAGATAATATAAAATGCTCTGGAGGGAAAACTTGATCTTCAGCATACATGTCCAGGCCTCCAGGGTCACCATTTCTGTCCCAAACAGGTCAGCTATTTAGAAAGATATAACACACACACACACACACACACACATACATATATACTGTGTGTGTGTGTGTGTGTGTGTATATATATATATATATATATATATATATATATATATATATATATATGTATGTATGTATGTATGTATACATATATATTCCTGAACAGCACATTTCATTTTCTCTACAATCTCTAGCAATTACTGAAATGTTCATGTTCACTCAGTGTTCAAAAACTTTTAAAATGAGAAGCATTTTAGCTCATTTTATTCAAATGCTGATGTCAGTTTACAAAACCCGCACAGTTGTTTCCTTCTTAATAATATTCACAATATATTCCTTTGGCATGAAATATGATTGACAGTTCCACAAGTACATTAATAATGCTTCACGAAAACCACATCTCAGAGTCTTAAGCCTGAATGTTGATCCCTCACTTTTCACACTGTACGGTAGAACACAGGCAGATGCGAATTCCTTTTTATCAGAAGCAGAAGTTCTTTACAGAAGCTCACAATTCAGTGGGATTTTGTATTCATGGTTTGAAACCCTATCTACAAAACACTTCATATTTATTTCACATAAGAAATTAATGCTTTATCCATGATATAAAACCTTAGAAAATTAATAAAAGTGTTTCAGTCATGAGTTGTTAACATTGCATATATACATGTCACGTTCCTAGACAATTTTAATATCTAAAACTAATGTTGTCCGTAACATTCTAAAGCCCTGTACACACTGTACGATCTATATTAGTCTGATTGCTGCTCATCAGACTGTATGAACATGTTTATGATATGTTTGGTGTCAGTGAGCTGGATTTACATTTGGTAATGAAATGGTGACTTGTATTGACTTGTATTTGACCACGACTTGTATTAAAAATAAAATATAGTGGGGAAAGGATGTGGTGGTGTGTATCAAGTGGTTTGTTGTCATCACACTAATTGCAATCATTTACAACCCTCAAACTGTTCCAAACCTGTATGAGTTCCTTTGTCATTGGCTACCAGCAACTGTTTATTTACCAACATTCATTAAAATATATTCTTTTTTTGTTGAAAAGAAGACAGAAATTCATACAGATTTGGAACAACTTGCCCCAACTTTTAGAGGGGAAATATCCTCATAATGGTTCTTCATTGGACAGTTGTAAATCGTTTGTGGCTTAACACATGACACTAAAGATTTTGGATCACAGGAATCTATTAGGATTCACAAAATTTGTCCAAATTATGGCTAAAATAATACAGTATGCACCAGGCTTCACATGTGGGGAAATCAAATTAAGTTAATATTAAGAATTATGCTAAAATTATGAATTGACTTCCTTTACATGGTCTCAAATATTGGATAAAAATATATAAAAAATGATATTCAATGAGAAAAAAAAAGAAGGTAGGGCATGATTTTCTCCAGATTTGGTTGGACATTGAAAAGGTTTTGATGAAAGATTATGAAGGCAAGCATTGCATGCAGAGTGCACCAAAGAATTCATCACAAAAACACCAGGAACAAGTAGCAGTCACGGTTCATTTCAATGTTATGCTGACTCTAAAAGCATGACAAGTTTTAGAATATCATGACAAATACAGTCATGGCCAAAAATATCAGTACACTTGGTAAATATGATCAAATGAGGCAATGAAAATTAATCTGCATTGTTAATCCTTTTGATCTTTTATTTTAAATAAATAAATAAATAAATAAATCACAAAATCAAAACTTCCATTGGATATTAAGAATTTAAAATGGAGGAAAATATAATTATGAAATGAATGTTTTTCTCAAATACACATTGGACACAATTATGGGCACCCCTAGAAATTCTTTAGAGTAAAATATTTCTGAAGTATATTCCCATTCATATTCCCATTTTGAGCACTCCAGGGTGATTATGAACATGAAATTATTCAGCCATTGCTTCCTGTTTCACAGAAATATAAATAGGAGGGAAAACAAAGCCCAAATTCCCTTAATCATCCATCAAAATAAGAAAAACCAAAGTATATATTTCTAATGTGCACCAAAAGAAAATTGAGCTTCACAAATTAGTGAAATGGTTTTTAAGAAAAGAGCTTGAGCAGTGAAAATTCCCATTTCCACCATCAGGGCAAAAATTCTGAATTTCCAATCAACAGAAAATGTTGAAAACTGCCTGGAAGAGGAAGTGTGTCTATATCGTCCTAATGCACCACGAGGAGAAGAGCTGCATAGCTAAAGACTCTCAAAATACCACTGATGGAGAACTGAAGAAAATAGTTGAGTCTTGGGGTCAGAGTTTGGGAGGATTTCAAGAAAAATTCTCCCTGCTCATCCAAAAACAAACTCCAGCATATCCAGTTATCAGACATGACTGGAACTTCAAATGAGACTTGCTTCTATGGTGAGATGAAACTAAACAAATTAGCTTTTTAGCAGCAAACACTCAAGATGGGTTTGGTGAACACAGGGATAAAAAGTACCCCATGTGTAAAACGAAATATTCTGCTTTATTTTTGATGGTGTGGGCCTATATTTCTGCTGGAGGTCCGGGGAATTTTGTTCAGATAAATGGTATCTTTGATTCTATCAAATACCAACAGATAAAAAAAATCTAAACATGAAGGACTCTGTCAGAAATCTTATAATGACCATGTTTGGATCTTCCAACCATACAATAATCCAAACACAAACCTCAAAAAATGGGCCGCTGGGCACAAAACCAAGCTTCTGCTATGGCCATTCCAGTCCTCTGACCTGAACCCTAAAGAAAATGAGTGGGGTGAACTGAAGAGGAGAAGTACCAACATGGAGCTGGGAATCCAAAGGGTCTGGAGTGATTTCGGATGCAGCAATGGTCTCTGATCTCTTGTCAGGTGTTCTCTAACCTCATCAGGCATTATAGAGTTATAATAATGTTTATGGGGGCTTCTCAGACATTTGTAAAATAAGATGCCCAGCAATCCAGAATTTTAATTATTAATAATTTTAATTTTAATAATTATTTCATTTTGAATCATCGTGTAGGAGTCTATTTTTTTTTCTTGTCAGGGGTTTGAGAGAATGTTCAGAAGTCTCTCTCAATTGCAAATATCATGAGTGTGTCTATTACGCAATCAATCCATGCATCGATTCTGACCGAAGACACTGAATAGACATTGCGCCTAAATGCTAGTTGGTGAAAAATGTCAAACCCCACTGGAGACAGAAAAAAATCAAACTGTCTATTTTTCTCTAACACAAACAGTTCTATGGGTCAATATTGATCTGAAGCTCAGTGTGAAGCTTGTATGTGGAAAACTGAAAATCCTTAAAAGGTGGACATGTTTTGTATGTATAAAAAATGGGTATACAGGTATGGATTAAAAAATACTTCTGTGCGTTTTCAAAGCATAATAAAGAAAAAGCACAATAAGGATGGAAAACAACAGCATTTACCATTGCGCCATTAGAAACGATTTTGACTCTGAAATTGCTAGTAAATTTCACAATTAATAACAAAAAATGCCAAGTAACAGTAAATTAAATGTAAAATATTGAAGGAAAGAAAGAAAGCTTCAAAGTATACAATGTTTATTTATCCTCAAGTTGTTCCAAACATTATTTCTTCCCTATTTTTCGATGCCTCATTTCTCTTATACGAGTGTAATGGGCTGTCAAAATAAAAATGGCCAAAAAAAAGTATTATAAAAGTACGAATTGTGCAATATATTCCAAGTTTTCTAGAGCTACACAACAGAGCTAAATTATTTTGTTATAATCTGGAAATTAAAATAAAGTTATTCATAACACTGAATTACTTTTATTTTCTACATATATACAAGAAATAATATGCAAGTTACCAATCTATTTTGTTTCACACAGATTCAAGTATTAAATTAATGTCTTCAGACTGAGTAAGAGAATAATAAGTAGGAGTATGTGTGGGTTTGTCAGAATCTGTAAAGTAGCTGAAAAATAATATACTACATCCATTAACTTAATTTTAAACGTGTAGATTTAAGTTTAAAATTCACATATACAAAACAAAAGTGCATATTTTAGGTGCAATCACTGGATTGCGTGTGTGTGTGTGTGTGTGTGTGCATGCAAAATTCAAATAACAACTTAACTGAATGACTGGCAAACCAGCTGCCATTTGTGCACACACACACACACACACACACACAAAACATTACTCAATCAATCAAACTGCCCAAACTTTCATGCTTCGTTAAACCACCAATATCAATGAGGCAGAAAACATTTTGTGTGTGTGTGTGTGTGTGTGTCTGGTCGCAGAAAGACATCACACAGATTTGATAGAGATTATTGGTGAAATAGGATTATTTAGCCAGCATTTCAATAATTATTATGCAAATGTTTGCATCTGTAGATGCTAGAGCTGTATCAAGACAGTTTGTGCCCCAGTATTTCTGTTTCCCTTAGCTCATTGTGACAACCCAAGATACAATGTAAACACGCCTAGTTACAGAGAATTAAGCATGAGAAAGTAAGTGATTCAGACTGTATGTGTGTATTTTCAGTGTTTTAACAGATGTTTGGATAAAATGGACCTTAATCACACATAATTCCAGTAAAGCAAAGGTCTTATATTAACACTGCGTATTTTCTCTCTCTCTCTCTCTCTCAGACACACATGCTCAGGTCCTCAGAGCTAAAGCTGTTTGACTGGATGGATTCAGCTTATCCTAATATAATCCAGTTATACACAGGAGGTCTGACACAGGCAGACATTACAGTGCTTTGTATTATTATTCATTATGACTACTGTAAATGATCGGATTCTACCAATAATATGTCATAATGAAGTGGCGGGTTTATGTAACAACAAAGACATAAAAGCCATTTGCCCTTCATTTCATCAGTATTATCTTTTAAAATGAGTATATAAAGGGTTTTTTCAACTAAAACTTTATACATGTGCTCTGATGTTTAAAAAAAAATCAGGACAATGGATGCAGATTTCAAAGACATTGTTCACCCCGAAATTAAATGATAATTTACTCACATTTCATATCACGCTAAACCTAGAATTAAACAAATTAATAAGACTTCAATGTAGGCATGTGACATTCTCATTCAGTTACAATGAATAGGAACAAAAACATTTATGGTTCGAAAAAGTTCACAAAAGCCTCATAAAAGTGTTTTTTTATGACTATATTCCATGTTTTCTGACTGAAATGATACAATAACAAAATGTCAAATGTATTCACTGATAATCTTTCCTTCCAGTGGACCATTAACTGGTGATTGGGACCAAATAATTAGGCTAAGTATTGAAGTTGAACTCAAGAAGGGAAACTATCAAATTCCTGAACAAATAAATGAGAGCACTTTTTATGAACCAGATTAAATGCTTAGTTGAAAATATTTGACAAAAAAAAAATATATATATTGGTATATAGCACAAATGGGTCCAGGACTGCTAAGTAGTGCCTATGGGTATATACGTTGAACAATATACAAAAAAATAAAAATAAAAATCAACTAAATAAACAAATAAATAATAAATATACAGCCTAATAGAAATGAATATGTTATTACTTTTTTAATTCAATTTAAAATAAACGACACACCTAAAAGTACAGTATAGTGAGAAAACAATAATCATTTAACATAAAAAATGGAATCTTTTCCAAAAAATAGATTTTACACATTTATTTTTCATAGTGTAACTTGGGTTTTTATGCATTAATTTAGCTGCATTTAAAAATTTAGGATGCAGATCATTTGCATGAGGAATATCATAACTGGGGGTCCATGGTACCTAAAAGATTGAAAAGCCCTGGAATAAACTACAATATGATTATTCTAAGTTGCATTTTAAATAGTTTTTGCTAAAGGTCCTGTTCATTGAACAGGCCTTGGAAAACCAAGCAACAAAATGTCTCTTGCAGAGTGCCATAGAAAAAAATACAAGGTCACATTCATTACAGAGTAAAATGATACCAGTTTTTTTTATTATTATTATTATTTTTTTTTAGTTGATCTACTCCTTTAAAAAGAAATTGAGAGTAAAAATAATCTGGCAACATGCCATGCAAAATTCTGACAGCGGTAATAGCTCTTTTAATGACTTTTTAATCGACCAACCTACACATACACACACTCTCTCACACACACAAACATACACACTCACTCACACTCTCTCTCTCTCTCTCTCTCTCACACACACACACACACACGAGCAGTTCATTAACCTAAATCAAAAGCAACTGAGATTGCCCTGTTTATTAATTTTAGAAGCTGGATGGGAGAGCAGATATTCACACAGACTTCCAGAGACCTCTTATTATGATACAACATAACAAAGCAAACAACTTCTTTCTCCTGCCCACCTGTTCCACTCAGTGAATCCCAGCAGCGTGTGCTGTGTTTTTATTTTTTCAAACTCGACGCTCCTCTCTTCTCAGCGCCGCGCGACTATAACTTCCGCGTTGGCGTGTCCCGACGTCACGCGGAATGTGAAGCAGGAAACGCGGATGTGTTGCGCTTAATCTGCATCTACAGGTATTCACACACAACTCTCTTTCTTTACTTTTTGCATTCTTAACAACACAAGACGACGTACTGCTATTTTTAATCATGTGTTTTAAAAGCCGTCAGTTTAACCTCGGTGACTGGTTCTGATAGGATTCGCTTAATCCGTATGTGTGTGTGTGTGTATTTGTATGTGTGTGATCCAGACGTGTTCCGATCCATATGTCGAACCCAGCCCCCCTTTCAAGCTGATCTGATCCAAACGCAGTGCATCGGGCGCGGGTTGGACGAAACCGAGTGGAGGAATGCCTACCGGTAAGACCCCCGAACCCGAGCCGGTCACAGCCTCAGCCCTCTGTCATTAACTTAAGACGGTTTATGCTGCAAATGTTGTGCTGTAGTGTGTATGTGAAAATGATTCAGTGTCATTAGCCTACTGGGGTTCTGCTGATCTCAGCTCTTCTCTGATGCTTCTGCATCAATAGAAAAAAAGCACAAAAAGTACTAAATGGTATTGCCATTGTTTTGTTTTTTTCTAAGTATACAAAATTGGTATTCAGAGTATTCAAAATATTCTGGATTTGTTTTGGTAACTAACCTAGATACATGGAAATGCGAATCATTCGGTAGTTCCATGGTATTCCCAGAGTTCACACAGTCATTGACAATGCAGTCTTTTTCACCCATGATCCCATGCAGGACAATGAGTCACGTTAGGCTCTGTCGAGGCGTTGGCACTGATGCCATAGACCTTGACAGCAGGTTGCACTGGCATGTGATTTAGTGTCAGCATAAAATCCTGCTCCGCAGGGTCCAAGATGGACATCTTATGTAATGTATTTGGAGGTCTCTGATTTTAATGTTCCTGAAAAGCATATGAAAGTCTCCTGAAACCAAGTGAATTTGTTATGCTTCATTCTTCAGTGTTATTTTAAAATCATTACGATTCAACTGTAGTTTTTATTATTATTTTGAATTCGTTTTTCACACATTTTCTGTTATTTTAGCATACAAAGTTAAACTAAATAACAAAGTTTCTATCTATCTATCTATCTATCTATCTATCTATCTATCTATCTATCTATCTTTTTTTTATTGGTGTTTAGTTTGATTTGATTTTTGTCACCCATTTAGGTTGATATTTATGGTATTTGTGATTTATTCTTTACTTTGGATTTTGTTGTGGTTTTTATTTAAGTTTAGTTTGGTATTTGCAGAATAGTTTGGTGTTTAATTGGTCTGTTTTTTGGGGGGGTATTTGTTATAAGATTATTTTGGTGTTGTTGGATTTAAAGTCAGTATGAAACATAATTGGGATCACTTTTTTTCTTCTATTGTGACATATCTGTTTGAATTCTTCAGTATCTGTTTGAAGCACATTTAAAGCCACACTGAAAAACATTCGCTCACATGTACTGTAAGTTTATTCTATATTTATTAAGCAAGATGTGACAACTTTTGTATTTTATGGCAACATTCACATTTCACTTTACCACAACATAGTCCTTCCCACTTTCAGCTGTGCAAATTCTATTCTGTTTTATTCTAATGTTTTGGTGTTTTTAATTGTTATTGGCTGCTCTTATATTTGGTGGTAGAGAGATTTAGTTTGCTTGTTTAGTTCAACATATAGTATAGTTTTATATGCCATTTGTGGATGTTTTGGTGTTAATTAGCTTGCAAGATTATTTTGGTGTAATTTTTAATGTTATTTTGGTATTGTTGGATTTACCATTTTTGATATGTTGTTATTAATCCATTGTCATTACTCGTTTGGTATTGATTACAGTGCGATGGTTTTGGTGGTTTAATTAAGCATATTTTAGCCATTTGTTAAATTTGCCATATTATTTTTCCTGGTGTTTGGTGTTTTTTTTTTTTCATCATTGTGTTTAATTTTTGTGACATTGTTTATTTTAGCATGTAATATAGTTTTATGTGCCATTTAGTTTGCCATTTGTGATATTATTCAGAGTTGCATTATTTCGTCAGACCTCGTAATGTGTAGTTTGACGCAGTAGACCAGACACCCCTGAGGGTTATTGCTGCTGACGCTCTGCACTCAGAAGAGAAGTACAACAAAAATACACACACACACACACACACACACACACACATACTGAGAGTAGGGTGACCTCTCCACTGAAGTACAAACACAACTCCCACACCCCTCAGAGGGAGTATGATAACCTCTCTGCTCTGACACACACACACAGTCTATTTCTGGGCAGTCAGGACCCTGTAAGACGAGCCCTTTATCCTTGACATGGGATGAGAGAGGAAAATGGAGAAAAAAGTGATTCTGTAAATGTTTTGCGGCTGCATTCACAGTACAGGCCTATTTCCTTGACACAAATATGACTTATTTTTCGTGTCTATTTACATTCACTTAAGACATCACTGACTATGTTATTAGTTCTTCACAAGTTCACCCTTACATCTAATCTGAAAGCAAATAGTAAGCATATTTTGGCGTGCTGTACTGGGGGAGGGGTCCGGGCCCGGAGCATAGCCCAAACCCAAAGAACTCCCCCTATACCTAATATGGGATAAAATTGATTAGAAGTGAGGAGTTTGGGTGGAGGAGGGATGCCGAAAAACTGTCGCAGGACAGGAGGTAAGAAGGCTGGAGATATATATATCTGGCACGTCAGTTGTGTCATGACATTAGATAAATAACTTTTTCATTGTTTCGTTGATTGCTCTGATAATATAACTCACGAGTAGGTCTTAGTATGCGTTAACTAAACTTGCTGGAGCGTGCCGGCAAGTGATTTATGTCTGACCAGGCCTGTCTGCCATGTTAGCTAGTGATAAGGAGTCTAGTCTGAGTTTGGTTCAGTTCAAGTTCATAGTGTGAATCTTGTTCAATCACAAACAATCATGTTTTTAAATCTAGAGCCCATAATAATAATAAAAAAAACTGGTCAACTACATAGCTGTAATTACTATAATAGAGGAAATAATTATTTTAGATAAATAATTATTTTGGAGGACAGTTATTTATTAATTATGAGGAATTATTATTATTATTATTATTATTATTATTAAAGTTTGCACACCCTTACTAGTTTCTGTTGGCACCAAAGCATTGGCAAAATCTCAGTTTTGACACAGGAATCATTGCCCAATATTATAAATCTTACTCGGTCAGGTCTAAATAATCAAGATTTTGGAATGAAGAGCACATAATAATAATAATAATAATAATAATAATTTTGAAAAAGTTCTCTGATTTAAATAAAGAGCGTGTTTTTTTTTATTATTAATTTTTTATTATTATTTAACAACAACAGTAACAGTGCTTATTATTATAAAATTTGGTTAAACGTGTTGTATGATGTTGCTAAAAATAACATTATTTTGTGTATTTGGTGTAATGAAATGTGGTTTAAGGTAAAAAAAAAAAAAAATTTCACATACTGTACATTTGTTTCTTTTCTATGCCCCCGACTTTCTTATTGCAATGATTTTTACAAAGCTCATCGTTCTGAAAAACAAGGCGTGCTCTGATTGGCGAGCTACCCAATGCATTGTGATTGGCCGAATGCCTCAAGCGCATGACGGAAATGCTGTGTTTCCCGGTCAGAAGAACACCGGTGTGACAAGACAAAAACTATTTTTAATTGGAGAAACAAGAAGCACTGCTCAAAACTCGCGTTTTAATCATCAGTGGCAAATCCTTTACATATGTAAACCTACTTACAGACTGTGAGTCAGAACAGCTGGCATTGTACTGTAGTCTTCTCACCCAGGATCAGGAAACAGTCCTAAATAAAATGTGCTGCACACATCTGAATATTTGGGTTGAACTGTTCTGGAACAGTGCTGTAAATACAACTTAACCACTGATTTCTAGTTGTTTCCTCTTTTGGAAGGCAAAACAAAGTATTTTCGCTTTCACAACAGCGAGGAGGGAACAGCGAGAATCAAAGTTACACCTTCTTTCCTTGCATGAAAATTTGGGTGGTGTTATGCTAATTTTCCCAAATCGTGATACGTACATGTGGAGGCAAGTTAGAATGAGCCGTTTTAGGAGGGCGTGGTCGAGTCTTAACTTTTATAAAGAATATCTCTTTGGATTTGAGACTTAAGTCTTTGAAACTTTAGGGATCTTATCTATTCACAAACAGCTTGTAACACTCCAAAGAGAAAGGAAAACTTGATATCCCATCATGTGACCCCTTTAAATTATTGAATTTTATAAGAACAAAAATGGAGCTCAATTCTTCTACGGAGGACTTGAGTTTGCACATGCTTAACAGTTTCTGCTGGCAGCAAAGCATTGACAGAACTTAACTTTGGATATAGAAGTCATTGCCAAAATTTACAAATCTTACTTGAGTCCAAATAATCATGTTTTTGGAATCTGGAGAGCATTAATAAAAAAAGAAAAATACATTTCCGTTCTCCACTTAAATACAGGACATTATTATTTATTTTTTTATTTCAATTAAGAGTAAACACAATGATTGTTATTTTAATATTAAATGTAAAATTATTTTTTATTTATTTTTCCAATAAAAAATTTTTTATTTATTTTTTTTTACAGAGGACTTAATTAAGTTTTGCATACCCTTAACAGCTTCATCTGGCAGTAAAGTGTTGGCAAATCCTGACTTTGGATACAGAAGTCATTGCTTGCTAGTTTGTAGTTTGCACGCTTTGCTTAAAATGAGAACTGCTGTTTCAATGTGATTTTGTGCCTTTTTGTTCTTTTAGCTAATATCTAAGCAGCATAAGATGTTAAATCTTTCTCATATTGCAGTAAAAATGACTATGTCAGATAATTGCAATATATACTTTATCGAATATCAGATGATATTGTCATTTAGGTTCAGTCTGTTCAAATTTCAGTAAAAAAAAAAAAAAAAAATCAGAACTGATTGACAGTGTAAATGCTATTGAAGTGCAGGGCACAATGACCACCCTCTTTCTCTCTTTCTCAATCTTTTCTCTTCTCGTTCTCTCTGAAGGAGCTCTCTGTTTATCTCTCTCTCTCTCTCAAGTATCTTTCTCCCTCTCTCATGGCTTTGAGATGATAATGTGGACGTTTGCAAAGCAAAGTTTGATCTTCTGTTTTGAGTGAGCCAGAGAGTTTGATCTGTGTGTTTGATCTGTCATCTGTTTTGTATTGGTGTTCCCCGCTTTCCTTTCAGCAATGTCTCATTCATATGCGCAGTGGACGACGTGCTAGTGAAGATTCAGTGTGAGGGAAAACATCAAGGGAAGGCGGTGGTGTGTGTTTTGTGTTGGTCAAGAGTGTGCGCGTGCATGGTGGCATTATTCGGTCAGATGCTCGTGTTGACACTGCAGTGAAATTTTAAGTGTGTCAAAACACCAGCATCATCAGAATTAAATACTGCACATCCTCTGTCCTCATACAGATGTGTGTGTGTGTGTGTGTGTGTGTGTGTTATAGAATATGGTTAGACTTTCTGCACTGTACAGCACCTAGAGAGAGAAAGATAGAGAGACAGAAAGAGCGCGATTGTCTCCCAGGTCCAGTGAGCAGACACAGACATGGACTCAGAGAACGCTGATGCTGGTAGGTCTGATCCGCGTGTGTTTTGTGCTTGTTTTTTGTCCATCTGTCCTTGATTTGCTTGATTTTAAGGTAATTTTACAGCTTATATAATATACAGGGGATATTCAAATATACAGACTAACAGTTGAATATATCTTCAGTGGAAAACATTAGGTGAAAAAGCTGTCATATTTGACAATTGACTAGTTTATAAACAAGGCTAATTTTTGGCCATTTTGAGATCATTTGCCAATAACAGCCATTTTTGCCGATTAATAGAAGTGGTAGTTCCCACTTGTGCCAAAGATGTCTGCGTGATTGTGAATGAGTGTCGCAATGATAATTCAAAGTAGATTCATTATATTTTAAATGATTTAAATGAAATTCATTTTAAATTGCATTTTAAAGCTCGCTCACAACATGCCAAAGATGTCCATCTGAATGTGTATAATTGTACTGGTGATAAAGTAGATTAATTTAAATGCATTTAAATTCAATTAAATTTAAATATAATTTGAAGCTTACAACACACTCTCAGCATGCTAAAATATATATATAACCGGTAAAATGGAACATAGAACATATTGTGGAATATAGAAGGTTTGGAATCACAGATTTGGGTGATAAATGATGAAATATGACATTCAACAGACCATGTTTGCATTAATATTTCACCAGGCCATGAGTCAGCTACCCTTTAGCATTGCATTGAACATCTTGATCTTTAAATATTGGCTTCATCCATTGAAAAACCATACTGGTCGATTACTAATTAGTAGAACATGGAATAAGAGAGAAAAACAGAGGGAATATGTGTTTGAAACAACATATTTATATACTGCCTGAGTAAATGCCATACAGTACATGCTTCATGCCGTTTCATAACCAATACACAGTATGCAGGCTTGCACCATTATATTTAGTTTGTAGTCGCTTAAATGATCACTGCCTGTCATATTTTTAAAACCTAGAAGTTTGGAGGCATTTGCATTGCATTATGGGAAATTGTAACTGGGTTAATGATCTCATAAGTGCACAGCAAATGTGCAGACAGAAATGTTACATTTTGCTCAGATGTAAAACTGGTCGAACGGTAGCACGAGATAAGTGGTTTCCAGTTTCTTTCGCTATCTTCTCCATTCCTTTTTTCGCTTCGCATTGACTAGCTCATGCATATCTTGTTATTTGCCCTCCACTCCATCGACCCATGCTGGCAAATATAGCACAGTGTGTGTATCGGTGTGTTTGGGAGAGAGTATTTGTGTAGACTCTACCTGTACTCTGTCAGATGGCAAAGGATTATGGGTTTTTACATCATAGACTTTGGTCTACAGCTTCAAATAAGAACAGAAAGCCCGATATATACACACACTTAAGAAAACATACACAGATGAATGGTCAGAGGTTAAACTCAAACATTCTAGTTAGAATATTTACTGTATTTGAAATCTTGTGGCGGATTAAAATAATCATTTTACTGCAATGCTTAGAAAGTTGAAAAAAGCAAACAAATATAAATGTATTTTTGAACTTTCTTTTTTTGATTAGTTTACTCCCACGGGTTGTTTTGTGTTTTATGTTATGTGGACACAAAGGTCTTAAAGTTCTGCCTTCGTTATTGTGCATCATGGTCCGTCTCTAGATAGATGGTAATTCTGTTATGGCAGCTTTTTCTCGGGCTCTGCTCTCGCTCTTCAAACTCTTAAGCTATTTCAGGTCCTCATAAGGTTAAGAGGATTTTCTCTGCAGGCGCTGAATCAATCTCTTCATTTCCCCAGACGGTCTCATGTTGGCAGTAATGGGGATTCAACAGGCACCAGTGGGAAGCAGGATTTGCACCCTGCTCTGGGGTGGCCTAAACAGGGTGAGCGTCCCCTGCTGGCCATGTCTAATCTGTTACGATATAGAGCTTTCCTCGTGGAAATGTAGATGAAAAGGAAAACTACAACTTGGTTTAAGTCAATGCCCTTGACGTTAGTAGTATTTATTTATATTGTCTCTTCATTTGTGAATGACAGTTTTACCCTGCACTTGTTAACTTGTTTTGTGTTTTTTGAAAATTTAAACATGTGAAATCAGAATGGACCTGCATTGGGAATTGTCGTTCTGTTTGCTGAATGATCACTTGTCCTTTTTAGACCCTACTGTTCTGTTGATTTATGCATCATTTATGCCTTTCAGACTGAAATATTTGGTTCTCTGTGATATGTAGGCCAGTATGTGGTTGTGGTAAAATCTGCTGATTTGTCACTAAAAAACATTATCAATCTAGCCAACCACCTCACAGGAAATTTTGTAGAAACTGTAAATGTCTTTTGATATTTAGTATTTTGATAGTGTTATAGAAACAAATGAATTCATGTTATTCCATCATTTTCCAGAAGCTTTTCTGAATTTAAAGCTGACATAGAGGGAAACTATAACACATTATAGTAATTTATAGTCAATTAATAATTTATGCAATTCCCATCTATTATTGTATAAATATATATATAATATTTTTTTTTTTTTACTTGTATGTAATCTAGATGTATACTAATATATACACTCATACACTCAGTGTATATACATGTGACACTGATTCACATTCATACTAATATAAACGTATATGTGTGTGTGTGTATATATATCTAATAATATATAATATGTATTATTTATTTTTAACATTAATGTTCAAATAAATATTAGTCTGAAAAGAAGAAATGTTGAAAAAAAAAGCTTATTCTCGAGAAAACCTTTTTGTGCACATTGTGAACATTATTCTAAACAAACAACAAGTGTTTTATAGATTTTCATCAAAATATGAAACTTTCTACTGTCTGCTGTAAACAAGGTCATTTGGGCATTAAAGTATTATTTGAATTAAATAATATGCACCAGTTTTTACAAACCAATCAACTTCAGTCTCACCTTTCAGTATTTACTGTTGATTTTTTTTTAATGACTTTTAAATGCGTAATTTTACAAAGTTAAATGCATCAAAAAAACTTTTCCTTTCCTTTAATATTATTTATATTTGTATAAAAACATTTTTTAATGTAAAATATTATTCTCTCTGAGTCTGGTTCTGAGTTCTGTCTGTCACCTCATTGACAGAACACAGAAGGCGTTACTTCCATTCATCTGTAATTGGTTGGCTCTCCTGCCAGTCTCAGTAGAGGGCGAGTCCTCTACAGGTATTCAGTTCAGGTGTGTGTCTGAGTCTCAGACCAGGGTGGAAGCAGGACGCAGAAAGGTTGCTGTTCTGACCGGGTTGAGGGGCTCTAAAGGAGTCAACAAAGGTCAAAGGTCATGATGAGGAGGTACAGGCAGGTGCCGCGCTCGGAAGCTGACGGGACCTTCAGATACAGACACACCTGGGAGAGGAGATCTTTCCTTAGCAGACTTGGTATCTATGTGTGTTTATTTGTGTGCGATCGTGATGATTAATACAAGCGTTTTGCACACCCTTTGTTAGTAAGACTGTTTATGCATTTGTCACTTTGCTGTAGAGCTCAGCTCACTCACCCGCTCTCTTTTGCTTCTATTTATTTCTCTCCCTCACAGCATCTTTCGCTTTTCTGTCTTTCTGAAGTTGGATCAGGTGTTTGAGCTGATAATGGCGGCTCCTTTTTCCACATCTCACTTTACAATCCCTGCACACACACACGCACACACACTGTCTTTTGGCATATACACATGCATTTCAATCCAGATTTATTATCAATGTTGGACTGGATGAATGAACAATTTCACCTCTAACTGGTGAAGGGCTGTCAGTGCAGTGTGTGTGTGTGTGTGTGTTGAATAATATGAGGAGTGCGCATGTGTTTGTGTGTACTGGCTGCTCTGCTGCTCTCAGATTTCTTCTTTGACTTTTTTTAATAATTAATCAGCCCTTCAAACTGTGTGGCATCATCCCCCCACACACAGACTGTAGTTTGCATTGAGCCTTTCATCTGTGCACACATACAAATTTCATCCTGACAGCTCATTTTAATATCATGCATATGTAGATTCTGAAGTTCTTATTGGCTTGAGTGGGTGAAGTCTGAATGTATGTGTCAGACTGCTTATGTTGCATATCTATCCTATCTCATTAGGGCCATTCTTGACACAGTGCAGTGAAACGCAACAGAAAGCAGGTGTCACGAGGCACATTTGTAAAAGCTGAAGTTTATGTTAACTGAACAAACATTCTTTAAAATGTGATGCTATGGCAGGAGATGGTTTTTAAAAAAACACAAAAAAGCTAAATAATTTGAACTCCGTGCAGACAGATCACAATCGTTTGTGTTCATGCAGACTGAACAGAAAACATATAAAGTTGATTTTAAGATGTCAAGGTTGTCTATCTTTATTTTGTCTTCTGTCTTTTCTCAGGAGTGTGTGGATGTTGTGGTCCTCTGCGGCCACGCTACAAACGTCTAGTGGACAACATTTTCCCAGAGGACCCCAAGGTAACCTATCACTGAAATAGATGGAAATGCAAGGAATTTAGAAGAATGGAATGGAATATCCATCCATCTGAAGTGCATAACATCTAGGTTTTGTAATATAATTATACATGAGGCATGCACAAAACTGAAATAAAAATAAATTTGAATGCACACACACAAATGCATATACAAATACATAAAGTTAGATTTAGATTTAGTAATTATATTTTTTCAAGTATGTTTTATTCTTTATTTAATCTGTGATATCTTTACATAGTTTTAATTTTCCATTTGACAGGATTATTCATTTGTTTTTTTTGTTTTTGTTTTTTTACTGATATTCTCTTATTTATTGGCTAATAGCCATTATTTTGAAATGGGAAAAATTATGGCCTGAGCAATATCTCACTGTATCATCTGTATTTATACACACACACTTTGATATATTAATTATTCAGTATCTGTATACACTATTAAATGTTAAAATTCAGTCAAATATTTGATAGTTTGGAATGTATTTTATCTTTACGTTTGATAAGACTATCATACTGACAGAATCTAGTTCATTGGCAAACAATGGATACTAACTGTTTATCTTAAAATGGCTAAAATTTGTCCTGATCAGTATCTCGCTGTATCATCTGCATCTATAGATTCACTGAAGGAGACCGTAGAATTCTGCAGTCAACAAGTCTTGCTCATTTACATACGTTTTTGACAGATGCTTTAAATAAATGCTTCTTTAAATACCATCGTTATATCAAAGTTCATGCACTGGGATTCAGACACATTCAGGTTCTAGTGCTGTGATCAAAATATATTCTTATCGGCTCTTCTTGTCCTCCGAGACCAGCTAAAGTAAATGCCATGCATAATAAGAAAGAAGCCATTGGACTATCAATCTGAATTTAAAGCACCGTCGACTAGCAGCTGTTGCTCGTTATTCACATTGTTGAAGAGAAGTGTCTTGGCAATGTTATTATCAAAATGTATTATTAAAGCCTTAATTTTGACCTTTGACCTGTTCAGCAGTTTTTTGAGAGTGTAATATACACCAACACACACTGGGAAGGTTTTTAACCCTGCTGTTACTCCATATTCATCACATTAACATTTAGCTCTGTTGATAAGAGGGACACACACACACACACACAATTTTTTTCTCTGAAGGCTAAGTGTGAGTAATATTCTCATAAGTTGGTGTGACTGTTTCAACCAAAACACACACACACACCGAGAGAGACAGATTCCCTACAGTCATGTTATGTACCGTACGTTAAAATCGTGTTAAGTTAATTAGCACTTCGTGAGCTTCAGGAGTTTATGTTTCTTAAGGGGTTCTGGGTAACTTTCTGTTGAATAACACTTCTTATATTCAGTAGAAGATATTCCCTGTAAATATTCTACTAAGTCTTAAAACATCAAAGATTTTAATACTTTCAAATAATATTTCTACTTCAGATCTTTTTTTAACTAAGAAGTCGCTAGGTACAATTACAAACCAAAGTAGTTCAGAATAAACTGCTAACAAGAGTATTTATAAAACTGCTCAGAGTTGATTCATATGAAACTTTTATTACCAACAGTAGGACATTTTCTTTAACTGGGAAAATGAACAAGAACTATAAATGAATATACAGCACAATAATGCATCTACTGTACAGACACTTAAAAGTCCAAGATTATCGCAGAAAATGACAGTTTCTGGTAAAGAGGCACATTTTCGTGTAAAGTTCCAGTAAAATAGTAATTGTATTTCACAATTTATAGCTTTTTTTTTTTTTGGCAGGATGGACTAGTGAAATCTGATATGGAAAAGCTGACTTTTTATGCAGTGTCAGCCCCAGAAAAGCTGGACCGTATCGGAGCGTACCTTGCAGAACGCCTCAGCAGAGATGTGGTGCGACATCGCTACGGGTAAGATACGCATGATTACAACCATACATACAAATATTTCCCACATCGCATTTAGTGCCAATGCAGAATTATCTTTGATATACCTGCTATTAATGAGTGAAATTTTGAGTATGTTGACTATACGTAGCTTTTACTGTCCGTAAGATTGTACCTGCATTACATTATTTGTTTGTTTGTGTTTTTTTTCCTTTAATAAAAACCTATTTAGCTTGTGTTCATTTTATATATATATATATATATATATATATATATATATATATATATATATCTTTTTTTTTTTGGTATCTTAATCTGATAAATATTCTACATATGCATTCTGGATAAAAAAAAAAGTGATACGATTAGAAAAATATATGAAGATAATTTGTACATGGAGGTCAAAAGAAGATGGCCAAGTTGTCACATCAGATCAAAACGTTGTTCTTACAGTTTTATTGATTTTGGACATTGATTCTTGGTGTGTGTGTGTGTGTGTGTGTGTGTGTTCAGGTACGTGGTGATAGCGATGGAGGCGTTGGATCAGTTGTTGATGGCGTGTCATTCCCAGAGTATCAAGCCGTTTGTGGAGAGCTTCTTGCACATGGT
Source organism: Carassius auratus (assembly GCF_003368295.1). NCBI lineage: Eukaryota > Metazoa > Chordata > Actinopteri > Cypriniformes > Cyprinidae > Carassius > Carassius auratus. The sequence goes on along the minus strand of NC_039269.1, from coordinate 2,068,700 downwards.
AGCTAAACTGCTGGAATCCAGAGAACCTGATTTGCAAGTCCTGGGCACCAACTCAGTAAGTTTGTGTGTCTGACTGAACAAACCAGCGAATGCAAACCTACACTCTTCGAAATAAAAGTGCTTCAAAAGATTCTTCACAGCAGTGCCATAGAAGAACCATTTTTGGTTCCAGACAAAAAGTAACTGGAACATTTTGGTTCCAGTTACCTTTCTATATCCTGAAGAATTAAAAAAAGGCTATTCTATTGCATTGTGAAGCAAGAGTGTAAATCTCTGCAGGAGATGCGAGAGGTTCAGGTGGAAGATGAGAAATGCTTTGACTGTTATTCTGCCATTTATGTTATGGTGCTTTTTTTCCCCTTTTATTCTCTCTTGCTTAGTCTCTCTCTGCTCACTCAATTTTCTGCTGTATTACTCCTCATCTGGGTTTTTAAAATATGTTCCCAGCATATCTGAAGCGTTGCAAATATTCTGCTGCAGTGAATTGTTTAGTTGTTTTAAACAATGCATCTGTTGCAGACCGAAACTACATTTCTCAGTCAGGCTGCGTAAACTCACGTATTATTTAATGTCCTTCCAAAGGAAGGACACTCGGAAATAATCACCGTATTGACTGCTTGAGTGTATTAGCATAGGAATGCCCACATCATTTAGCATTTAGAAACTTTCCAAACAGAAGCTAGTGAAAACTGAAGTTGATTAATGCATGTTTAATTCTGAGGGTCAGACAGAAGGTGAATATGGTGAAAACTGAATTATGGCTGTTTTAATAGACTTTAGTAAATAAAATGCTACAAATATCAATTATGTACCCTAACAGACAATGATTCACACATGCTGTATGCACTTGAACACACAATCTTGCTTCTCTAATGAGATGTCACACTCTGGCTGATATCAGTAACTTCCTCTGCACATAATGGGAGGGAAATATCACCTTCACTGCTTTGCATGGGAGTGTTTCTGAATCTGTTATTGTGTGAGAAAAGATTGGGTGTGGTTGTGTTTTTCTGACATAATCATTGTGAGTGTTTTTTTTCCCTTCTAGTTTGTGAAGTTTGCAAACATTGAGGAGGATACACCATCTTACCATCGCAGATACGACTTTTTCGTCTCTCAGTTCAGTGCCATGTGTCACTCCACACACGAGGACCCTGAAACTCGCAGCAGGTGTGTGCATTAATTTGTGTCTGAGGTTATTTCATGATGTGCTGTCAGTAGTTTTTTTTTATATATATATATATATTATAATATAATATAAAATACAACCCCAATTCCAGAAGAAGTTGGGGCATTTTGTAAAATAGAATAAAATCAAGAATCTGTGACTTCTTGTCTTTAAATTTAATGTAATTGACAAATTCAAATGTAATTGACAAAAGTATTAAGGTAAAGATTTCCAAAGTTTTCACTGACCAATGAAAATGTATTTTCTAAATATGAACAAATGTAGTTTTTGACGGTGGCAACACATTCCAAAAAAGTTGGGACAGAGGCAAAATAAAAGTGAAAAGGTTATTGAATATCCACGTTAAACTGTTTTGAAAAGATCACAGTAAGCAGGTGAATTGGTAATGGGTCAAGGCGTCATGTTTGAGTATAAAAGGAGCATCTCAGTCTTTGCAAGCAAAGCTGGATCATGGCTCATCACTTTTTGGCAAATTTCATGAGAGAAGTATTAAAAAAAAGTATCCTAAATCACATTTCGCAATGCAAAATTGCAAAGAATTTAGGTCTTTCACCCAACTACCTACACATAATATTGTGTAAAGAATCAGGGAATCCCGAGAAAATCACACTACATGTAGGGCAAAACAGGAAACCTCCATTTCAACTTTCAATTTACTTGACTTTTGATCCCGCAGACGGCATTGCATAAGAAACCGTCATGCGGCAGTGTGAAATATAGCCACATGGGCTCAGGGGTACTTCAGAAAATATTCACTATAATTTACCACAGTCTGCTGCTGCATCAAGAAATGCAACTTGAATATCTGTTACTGTAGGAAGAAAAATATATATTCATTTTATGTAGCGATGCTGCATCTATGATTGTCAAAAAGACTTAGATGAGTCTACATTTCAACTTGTTTCCGGGGAAAAAGGATTTCAATTTCTCAGTCCCAAAGACCAAAGGGACCATCCAGACTTTTATTAGCAACAGAAGCAAATCATATGTCTGTCAGGGTATGGGGGTACAGTTGCGCAAAAAGCATGGGTGACTGGCTTATGTGCGAAGGTACTATTGACAGGGAGGCATAAATTGGGATTGTAGAGACATATACTGCCATCAAGATTATGTCTTTCATGTAAAATCCATGGTTATTAGATCAAGACGATGCCAGCTCTCATTCTGCATGTGCTACAATGGTAAATCAGCATATTAGAATTATTTCTGAAAGATCATGTGACAATGAAGACTGGAGGAATGATGCTGTGAATTTGTAAAAAATAACAGTCTATAAATGTTATGCATTTTTGCAGTATTTATTTATAAATATTCTCCCCCTAAAATGCATTTATTTATTTATTCAGTTAAATTTGTTTTAATTTAATAAACAAATTAACTATTTAAGGAAAGAAAACAAGTACATATTTAATTTTTTTTTTTTGTTCTTCACTTGCCCCAAATCTAGATGTGAAGAAGATTGTGAAGTCATTATTGAGACAAGGCCTATAGCATCATTTGTTTCCAGCTGCCAACTGTGTTAGGAATGCAGTCAGATTCCTATAGTTAAAATATGACTTATTTAAATACATTATAGACCACTAGAAGTATTTAAGTACTGACACCAATTATGTGTGCATTATTTAGCGTTCGTTTATTAAGTGTGTTTAACATATAATTGCTGTAGGATCCGTGTAGCAGGCATTAAGGGTCTCCAGGGTGTCGTCAGAAAGACCGTGAATGATGAACTGCAGGCAATCATCTGGGAACCTCAACACATGGATAAACTCATCCCCTCCATGCTTTTCAACATGCAAGATAATGAGGACTCTGAGAGGTACAGTATACACACACACTTGAGAAGGCAAAATCATTAAAATTTTGATGCTCAAGGTGATATTTGCTGTTCAGCGTCGTCTTGATGTTTATTTATTTATTTTTCTGTGCCATGCACTGAATAAAACCACCGTAACACCACCAAACACACAGAGAGACAGGGAGGAAGATCTCCTTGATAAAAGAGCTTTGGAGGTCCACATGTAGAGGGCAATCAAGGATATCTGATTCCTTTAAGGTTGTGTGTGTTTGTGTGAGAATAAAACGTGAGTGTTTCTCAGATAAGGGCCCCTTGTGCGCACAGAATACTTAAGTTTAATTGCCTGTTTGTGTTTTTGAATACGGGAACATCAATCATACCCTTCTGCCCTATAATCAGGAACTGAAATCCGATCAGGTGCATTGATCAGTGGTTAACAAACCCGGGCAAGCGTTTGATTGATGTGTGTAAGCTGGTCGGGAATGACATTTAACCTGCTAATGTAACAGCAGATGCTTTCTCATCTGAAAGCTCTATCTGAATATATTAAAATGATATTTTTAAATGTTTCATTCAATTAATTATTTACTGTAATTACTTTCTAGATGCATAACCGTAAGTATATACTCTAGTTATAAAGAGTATGCTCCGAAGTTGCATTTCATCTGCTAAACTATTTATATTATTTTGTAGTATACCTTTCACAATATGTGTGCATATAATTAACAGACTTCCTACATTACCTAAAATATACAATATATAACTAGTGCATACTGCTCTGAGTGCTGTCCTACAATGCATTGCATTGAAGTTGTGAAATTGTCTCTAATACTGTATGACTATTAACCATGATTTGACAACAAAAACTTTAAATTGACTTATGTATATTTGACATAAAATTAGGTTAAAATGCAAGTTGGTGGATTCTGTTTGGCTGTCAGTATTTTATCATATGAGCTAGAAAACAAATCTGGAAAAAAAGGTATTCCAATTATATTGTTCTTGTGTGTCACCATTGTTAAAGCTGTGGTGTTAAAAAATATAACTTCTGATTGCGATTATAAAAAAAAAAAAATCTTAAGATTCACTGTTCTACTCTGTAGCACTGCACTAAAATAATAATGATACCTATTACTATTGTTGAATTTTAAACCGAGTTGCTCTGAAATAGTGAAAACACTGGATCATGAGCTGCCTGCATATAAAAAACACAGTGCTGCGCTTCACTCTGGAACATGCAGCCCATACATTTATTTATTTATAATTAAATTGCACCCTTTGTGATTTGATAATCTCACAAAGCCATATCATGATTTAGTTTTTTGGGGGGGTTAATTGTGCAGCCCTGAATCATTATAGTTGTTATCCTTGTTGTGAAAGGCCATGTAGTAAAATGATGTTACCGCATTCAGTTTATAACCTGCTGCATACTACTTTACAAACTCTTTATTGAAAAAATGCTGGGGATATACATTATAAACTGTGACGCAAGCAGTATACAAGTAGTCCTTTACAAAACATTGCCACTGTTTGGGGTTGTTGTGGCTCTGATTAGATTGAATACGTTGCTATTATTAGCTCCAGAAAACATGTGCACACCACTGATGAGTGTGCGTGTGCATAGTTGTATGCTTATTTCAGCTTTTCAAGGTCGTCAGATTCTGTTAATTGCTTTCCATGGGCTGTCGGTGAGCCGAAGGGACAAATAGTGTGTGAGAGAGAGAGAGAAAGAGAGGTGGCTGGGTTTCTTTCCAAAAGGTCTTAATGCATCATTTAATACACTTGTGTGTTTGACATCAGAATGCAGAATGTGAAACCACACACTGTAAACAACAGTTTAGTATATTGCATTACTTATGTGTTTGTTTCTCTCTCTCAGGGCTGGAGAGGAAAATCCAGCTTCACTGGCGGAGAGTTGCTTTCGGGAGTTGCTGGGTCGTGCTGCTTACGGCAACATGAACAACGCCGTCCACCCTGTACTGGTGTAAGTACCATTGGCATGCTTAGACACCATTACCCAGTGCTGTTGTTTGAATTGTCACTTTGGCAACGGCAGTGGTTCACTCTCTATCCGCTTGTTAAGTTGTGGTGTAAGGAATGTTGTTTCCATGTCTAAGCCTCTACTTGTTTCATTTGAGAACACTTTACAGACGTTCATGAGCTCATGTTACACATTTAAGCATTTAAAAACTCTCAGACACAAATATTTTAACGATTTATAAAGGATGAATCAGCCTCTGGCCATCTGAGATTTTGTGATCACGGGTACCATGATCCTTAATCTTTCAAATGCACACTTCTTGACCGAGAGCTATTGTGACATTACTATTGCAGTTGAAACTTTTATTTTTATAACTTCCAGTTTTTGTTGCTATGGGAACCCCAGTATCATGGGATTCACTTTTGATAGGCTTTGATTTAGTTATTTGCCTGAAAATTAATTTAGGCTAAGGTGTAGAATCATTGACCCGTAGCATTAATGATTACTTGGCACTTTTATACAATTTTTAATTGTAATCTAGCCATCATTAAAAGGTTTATATTTCAACAAATAATTGGTGTAGAACATAATTATATAATTACAAAGTTAATGTAAAAACTGCATATATGCGCAGGGTAAATGGTTTTTAGAAATCCTTTTTTTTTTTTTTTTTTTGATAAATGGACACTTTTTAATTTTGTTTTGGAGTTTCAGTCGAAATTAATATTGTTGCATCACTAGTGAGTTTAGTTTTATCATTTTATTTGTGCTTTGGAAGAATATTTATGAGCTTGTCATTTCCTCCAATGTTGTCACACACTTCACATCAAAGCTTTTACATGCCCTAACTGTTTATTGTAATTATGGCAGATTAATATCAATTCCATATTCAATGCTTTTTTTTTTTTTTATAATGCTTTGATGCAATAATTGACCCTTAAACATGAACTTTTATCCTTCAAATCATACTGCATGTGCTGTGCTGAATACCTGCATGGTAAAGGCAGGTACAGATATCTGCTAAATATTGGTAATGTACCATTACAAGTCTGTGATATTTCATAGAACCCTGTAACACACACACAAACGCGCAGGCTACAATATGTGTGGCTGTTTCAGATTTTCAAGTATGTCAGTTTCTATTAATCGCATTTCAGGGTTGACTGTGAGTGGAGATTGCAAGAGAAAATTGAAAGCAGACAATACAAAGGTTTTTTTTTTTTTTCACTGTAGTTCAGGTGTTGTATGATCTTGATGAGCTCTAGTCTCAAATATGCACACATACTCAAATGCGAAGGGTGCCAGAGCTCTTTGAGACGCGCAGATGTTTTCAGACAAGCACACAGCGCGGTGTTAGCCTGCGAGCTCAGGTGTCCAGACACTGCTGCTGCTGCTGTCAGCCGCTCGTCTGCTTCCTCTCACGCTGTGGGCATGATGGGATTCATTCATTCCAGTCTCAACACAAACATTATGCAGAAAATGCAAGCAGCACCCAGATGGCTCTGTTTTCTGTTCAAGGAATTGTTGTGATCTGAATCCAGCTGTTCTGCGTTTTGATTTGTGTTAAAGGGGTTACAGATGCAAATATGTGTTTGCTGTCTGCACACTGACTCTGCAGCCTAGCGACTTTCCAGTCTACTTGGTCATATTCCCATTCATGTTTTTCCCCGATTTCACATCTTCAGAAATCAAGCTATTTCATAATTTCAGCTTCAAAAATACCATTATTTGTTTTATTCAATAATAGATTTTTTTGCAAAAACATATAATAAATTAAAGGATTTAGGTGGAATTTGTACTTATATCATATTACTGCATAATAATTACACATTATAAAACACATAGTTCTGGATCTTGGTTCTGATTGGTTTAGCCATGTTCGAAGCTGTTGTAAACATAGATTCTCTATTCGACCACTCCGGATACGTTGCTGTGTCCGCCATTTTGGAACAGTTAACTTGACGTCATTCACCATAATAATCAATGAATATTCAAATATATACAAGTGTATAACTTGCTGTTGTAGACACACACAGTCAACACACTTAAAGGTTCGCAGCATCGCAAACTGTTCCAAAAATGGCAGGTGGCTGACATATATATATATATATATATATATATATATATATATATATATATATATATATATATACAATTACTACAATTGATTCTGAGGAACTAAATTATTTGGGGAAGGAATAATGTTTTTATTAATATTATTACACTTTATTTGCTCTGTTTTATTTTGTGAAACCTTACTACACATTTGGAATAACCGTTTTATAAAAGCAATAAGCCCCATAAAGCCATAGTTTACAGTGAATTTATAACAGCTAAGGGGATTTTTAACTACACCCCTTAGCTGTTATAAATTCACTGTAAACCACAGCTTCTTGGGGCTCATTACTTTATTTTAACATTTTAAGCTGTTTTATAACCAAACATTCGATACTGAATTTAGCAGTGTTCCAAATTAAATGGACTACATGGACCGATGATATTAGATTAAAAACGCTCCCATAATTTGTGAAAGTTGAGTTGCGTTGGTGAAAATTATTCATGTCAATGCGAATGGATTAAGCAAACGTTCATTTTTGCAAATGAAAATTAATTACATGCATGATCAAATGTAAAAAGAATTGTATCAACTTGTTTTCATTAAATTGGACCAGCTGCAATATATATCAATTACGTAAGTAGACAGTGCACAATGAATGGAATATTGATTATTCTTATGCGGCAGCAATTAGTTTAGCAGTATTAAATATTAAAGTACAACTACATGTTTTAAATGTATAGATCTCTTTATCTAAAGAGCCTGCAGGTGAATTTTCGGCTAAACTTGTGACTGCACTCATAACTCAGTACTCATTTTATATCATGCTTAATGGGGTCATATGATGTTGCCTAAAAGTTTAATTTGTTAAATACACACTAAATGCAAATTCTGTTTTGTAGGTCTGTCTGTCAGTGAGTTTAACGGCGGCTGAAGGTGAAACTTTAGATTCAGATTTGAAGACGAGTGGCTTTGATTTTGGCCCGTTTTTTGAATGAGCAGTTCTTGGCTTGACTGCTCTTGACCTGGTCTCCATCTGCAACTTATTACTATTACAATTCAGACACATGCAGCTGTGTGTGTGTGTGTGTGTGTGTGTGTGTGTGTGTGTGTGTGTGTGTGCGTGCGCGCGGAGACTCACAGGGCTCATTAATGAGACTGTTTTGGCTCATCTCAGTCATTGGCCAATTAGCGCTGAGTAAGACGTCTGTAAAAAGAGAATATCAAAGCACCAAAGGGCTCTCAAGTACGTCTCTTTCCCTATCACACTGCCTCACCTTCTCCATCACATCTCTCCGTCTCTCATGTCCCGCTCTTTCCTGATTAAACCGTGCGCTGTGTGCTCTGTATTTCTTAAACTTGTGTGAGATTTTAAGGGAACGTTAAGCTCCAGGGCAGATATCTGTACCTCTGATAACACACAAAGCTGGTGTTCGGGGAGACAGACAGGCAGAGAGAGCTTTTTTTTTTTTGGATGGAGGGGATTTCAGGCGTCCTAAAAATAGCTTGCATCGGATGGGGGGTGAGATCAGATTGACGTTACCATGGCGACAGCAGGAAGGGAGACGATGGTGGCATAGAGGTTTTAGAGTTAGATCAGACTGCGGAAAAGAGGAGAGATAAAGGTGTGGTAACAGAATTTGTGATGTGGTGAAGGAATGCTCAAGTTTTCCGCATCACAGCTGCTGTTTAGTGGAAGCACCATATCTGACATAACAGACAGCGCTGCCAGAATTGACTCCAAAGACCTGTATAAAAAATCACAGACTGTGAATGTGGTCGCCTGGCTGTGCATGAGGCTTTAAAGACTCAAACTAGCTTACCGATGGAATTTGATTTCCGAACCTGTATAGCCTTTTTATTCTGGAAAACATAAGACATTTTAAAGAAGGCTGGTGTCAAACTGTATTAGTATTCATTGGTTTTCAATGTATAGATGAAGAAAAATTCAGGCATTTCTCAAAATATCTTTTTTTGGGTGGACAGGATAAATATAGTCATACAGTTTGAAACAAAATGCTGGCAGATAATGACCAAAATTAAATTTGGGTGAACGATCTCTTTAATAATGAGCTGTTTTTTGTGTGTGTGTGTGTGTGTGTGTGTGTGTGTGTGTTTGTTTTCATAACTCCGATTTTTAAGTATTAAACTAATACAGTCAATATTCAGAACCACTAACCGATGTAATTTTCCCAAATCGTTTATTACACTTTTTTTTTTTTTTTTTCCTGTTACTTTCACTAGGGTTGCCTGGTCTGCAAAACAGAACAAAATCCCAATTGCTATTCAAAACTAGACTTAAACTAGCCTAATAATGTTTTCCCTCGCTCCTGAGCAGAGTAAAAAAAAAAAATGCTTTTTACATATTTTTAATGTGGAAATATCATTTTTACATTAAAACAGATTTTTTTTTTTTTCTTAAGACATTTTCATTTTAAGAAATAATTCAATGATTAAGTTTGTTTCCTTAGATTCAAAAAAAATATCCCACATTTAATAGCTGAGCATATTTACAGTAGAAACCTTGTCGGTAAACTATGAGGGCAAATAAATATATAAGATTTAGATTTGATGTGTATTTATAGGATTTTTTCTTTACTTCATAGAAACTGTTGAATTACACTTTAGTATGATGAAAAACTGTGACTTCACTAGTCTGTGAAACTAAACTGAGGGGTAATTGTTCAATCGAAATTCAGTAGAGGAAATTCTTTTTCCTTTGCTTTAAATATATTTTTTAATATTTTAATGGATCTTTGTAAATTTAATTTAAAAAACTTGAAAAGAATGAAGAATCTCTGCTTCGTTGTTAATAAATGACACCAGTTTTTAGATGATTTTCATAAATTGCATAAAAACATCCAAACACAGATCCTACACAGATTTTCATTTAAAAGGGCTAAAAGCTTGTTTGTGAAAATTGTATAGGGCAAAGGTTACTTCATTACTTGCTTACATCAAATTGGTCAGAAACCTTTTTTTTTTTTTTTTTGTTTAGCAAAGGGGAAATTCTGCAGATTTAAAGATAACGTTTTATATCTGCAATGAAATCTGACATTAACTGACCCATACATGTTTTTTTTCATGCTCAAATGGCATTAAAAGCATATATTCCACAGGGTTTCGTACAAGGTGCTTAAAGTGCCAAGATTTACTTGAAGTACTTGAATTTGACTTTTTGAAGATTAAGTCCTGGAAAACCCTTGAAAACAGACATATTTTTGAGAAGGTACTTGAATTTATAAAGGGCAGTATATATGAAATCAATGTTATCTTTTTTTTTTTTCGAGATAAAACAATCTTTTTACGCAAAATTAACGATGCAGCGAATCTGATATAAATACAGAGCTGTTTCGCCGGGGCTTTTAGCAGTGCACGAGATATCTATGTCTAATCATTTATTATCTCGCTGATTAATCAGTAGACATTTATTGATTATTCAGCTTTTGCAATTAGTTAAAAGATTGAGTTATACATATTCTAACAAATAAAGTTAATCACTTCAGCTTTTGAAAGTCATATTTTGTAATTACAGTTTTACAATTAATTTATACAAACATATTTGCCACACAAAATGAGATGGCAGAAAAGCTTCTTAACTCTTATTCACCCTTTTAATTATTTAATTACTAAAATATATTCATATATTCAAGTCATAAGACATTTACATTTTTGGATAAAACATTTTATTTTTTGGATAAATTTATATTTATAACATAATTTCTCTTAAAATACCTTATAGGGTCATGATAATCAAAACAGTCTTGAGCTAGATAAAGCTTTGATCTCTGCAACCCAAACTTTAACTGTAATGAAATGTTTTATATTTCCCCACTAATAAAAAGATTTTATCATTTGCTAGCTCCACACTGAAGAGCTGCTTTATAACAGAAAATAAAGTTGTTATTCTGAACCGAAAGCGACACTGACTCTGGTTTTTCATGTTTAATAATACTATAAAGCTGCTTGATTTAAGGCTATTGCATAAAGTACTAAATAAATAATAATCTCTGTAATCAGATGTGTTTTAAACCGCTGCCTTTTTTCACAGCAGTTTTTGATGTGTTTATTTTGTTATTGAGAGGAAAGCGCATGGTATACATTTACATATTCATCCAAACGCCGCTCCGCAGCCTCAGGTTTGGCTGCCTTTGCTCTGAAGCTCTGCGTCGTCTTCTCTTGAATTGCATCAGGAGAGCTGAATCTTGTGCTACAGTGCCAACTGGTCCAACCACGCTATTGCAGGCTCTGACATTAGGTCATATAACATAAAATGACTACTCTACAACAAAAATGTTTGTCGATAATGTCGACTAATCGTTTCAGCCCTAATTATCACACATCCTTGTGTTGATAAGGGGTGATATAGATCATTTCCCAAGTGTTTGATACAACATTCATTCTTCAGGTCAATCATCTATTCATAGAAAAAAAAGCGATAACTTTGGCATGATATCCTTTCAAATGTTAAAGATGCCAACATCATTGCATGCTTTTGTGCTGCACTTTATTTGTACCATTTTGTTTCATTAGTTTATTAGAATTTGAAAGATAACAAAATTGTTTGTTTAAACAAGAAAAAAAGTCCTGGAATTTCATTTAGCAGTTTCTCTACAAACCCTGATTCCAGGTCTCTAGCGCACATCCCTAGATGCTGATTGCTATTTGTTGATTGGCTCCTTTCCTTAGAAGGCTTTACATATTCCTTCATATTACACTTTGCACTCTCTCCCATCCATAAAAATACAAGTGAACTATCCTGGTGGATATGGATAATCATATAATCAGAAACATGTCTTATAAGAGGTCATTATACACACCCTTATTTTCCTGCAGGCATTTAGACAACCATCGTCTGTGGGACCCAAATGATTTTGCTGTTTCCTGTTTCAGGATAATCATGTACTCAATACAGGTAAAGCAACCAGATTCTCTCTTCATCTCTTTGTGTTAATCCTGTGTGGCCATTGCAGCATTTAATGATAATGAAGAGTAAATTGACTTCTACAGCATGTGTAATGAAGTGTGTGTGTGTGTGTGTGTGTGTGTTTCAGGCCCAGCATTCTCACCATGTGATCCAGCAAGTGTTGTCTCACCTCGACACTCACAGTAAGAACACCCCACGTGTGAGGGCAGGTATCGTTCAGGTGCTGCTGGAGACGGTTGCCATAGCAGCCAAGGGCTCCATCGGTAAGACAGTACTGACCATCAGCAGCATCATGGTTCCTGCATGGTTTGTGTTAAGGACATAGATGATAGCTCAAATTGTATGGCTTTTTGAGGAGAGATGTATATTTCTGAGCTATAGGACTTAAAACAGCTAAACAAGTTCAGTAGACTCAAACAAACCGAGGGCTTGTGTATCATGGAGATTTTCATGTTTTGGATGTGACTAGCAAGTGTTCATCTTAGCAATGTTGAGTCTACGTTACATCTACGTTACATTTACTCTACCAAAAATGTTTGGGGTTGGTAAGATGTTTTAATGTTTATTTGATCAAAAATACTGGAAAAACTGTAATATTGTGAAATATTACAATTTAAAATAACTATTTTATATGTGTATTTTCAAAGTGATTTATTCTTGTGATGGCAAAGATTTTTTGTCTTTTAATGTCACACAATCTTTCAGAAATCATTTTAATATGATGATTTTGGGCTTAACAAACATTTCTTGTAATTAACAATGTTTGAAACCGTTGTTCTTGTTCATATTTCTGTGGAACCTGTGACTCCTTTTTTCAGGATTCTTCAATAAGTAGGAATTTCAGACGAACAACGTCTTTTTTTGTAACATTATAAATGTATTTACTGTAACTTTTAATCAGTTTAATGCTCCCTTGAATAGAAGTAATTGAACTTTACCCCTAACTTTCAAACGGTAGTGTTAAAATGTAAAAGTTTACATGTTGCTCTTTTTTTTCTTATCCTGAAATCATTGTTCATTTCAATCTTTTTTTTATGTCATTCTGTTTCTTCTTTTGCTTGTGTGTCAGTCACTACAACTACAAACAGATGCCGAAAACAACAAACTACATTTCCTCTTGTCATTCATCATCTCTTCTGATGTTAATTCCTCATTTTATTCCTTCCTGAAATCTGATTTCTGTCACAGGTCATATTGCTCATAATCAAAACAATGCTTACACGTTTCTCAGTCCGATCTCTTCTCCACCCAATCTGTGGTTGGGTATGTTAACTAACACGACTCTCACCCAGTCAAAACCTTCAAGCGGTCAATAAATTGGCATGTGTATGATGAACTGGTGAACTCTTTAGAGTCCCGTTATGTGTAATGATTAATTGACAATGTCTATTTGACAAATGACTGAAGGTTTTGTGGGTTTGTTGTGTAGAGAAACTACAGCGCCCCCTAGCAGTGCTCTTTAGTTTCTGCGTCTAGTTTGATATTTCTTCTAATATGGTTATTAAAGGAATAGTTTCATAGTTCAGTGTTTCGTACCTGGCAGAAGAAGACATTTTGGTAACCAAACAGTTACTGGTAGCTGTTGACATTCATAGTATTTTTTTTTCTTCTCCATACTATGGAAGTCAATGGCTACCAGTAACTTTGGTTACCAAAATATATTTTTCCTGTATTGAGCAGAATAGAAAAAAAGATACAGGTTTGGAACAACACAAGGGTGAGAAAATGACAGAATTTTCATTTTTTTGGGTGAACTATCCCTTTAATATCATATAGTGCTTATTCAATAGGTCCTGGCAGAATCTGTGGTGTTTTAAGCATCTTCTGTGCTGATTTTGAAGGAAAATCTGCACAATTCTGCATAATTACTTTTGTGCTGTGTGTCTGTTTATTCTCAGGTCCCACAGTCCTGGAGGTGTTTAACACCCTGCTGAAGCATCTGCGTATGAGTGTGGATTTTGAGCTGGGCGACGGTTCCCGCAGGAACTCTGCGAGCAGCCTTTCCTCCACCCGCACTAAAGAGAGCGAGGAGCGGATTGTCCAGAACGCCATCATCCAAACCATCGGTGACAGCTTGACGTGCTCACTAAAATCTGACCTTTTGTGAAGTCCAAATACCGAACCAATTCAATAAAATGGATTTGTGTGTGTGTCTAGGTTTCTTTGGAGGAAATCTTCCCGATTATCAGAGAGCTGAAGTGATGATGTTCATTATGGGAAAAGTTCCTGTTTACGGCACGCCGTGTCACACGCTGGATACCGTCAAGATCGGGTAGGACAGTGTGTGTGTTTCTGCATTTGTCATGGTGGTTGTAGTGTTTAGTGAAAGTTTCTTGAATCCTTGATTATGGCACTGATTGCACACGTTACACTGACACAAGCGTATTTGCAACATGCAAATGACTTGTAATCAGGGATGTCAAAAGTGCATCTTCAGTGAGTGTAAACAGACAAATCAGACAACTCAATATTGCGGTTATAGATAAAAAAAAATAAAAAATTCAAGCACTGTTTATTTCATTTGTGTCTTTGTTGTTTTTATGTGCTATGTATTGTACAGCATTATTATTTACTTATCTTTTATAACTGGGGGAAAAAACATAAATTAAATGTTGATATAATTAAGAAATGTTAATTTTTATCTACTTTAATCATTTCTAATAATAAACGTGATTTGTCAAATAATAATAATAATAAACATTTGTCAGATTTCATTGTCATTGCTGTCGCTACCAACTGCTGAAATACCTACTGTACATTTACTGTTTTGTGTGTATAGTATGCAGATAGGAATCCAGCAATTGTTTGCATAAAAATTAAATCATCTCCTTTTTCTTTCTCAGGCATCAGGGCACTAAGAGAATCCAGGCAATGCTGTTAAATTCTCTCATTATGGTAAACCTCATTTCTTTATTTTCCTGTGTGTGTAATTTTACGAAGCTACAAGAAGACTTTGCTGCAAGGAGGACAGAGGAAGACACACACGTGTGGTATTCTCATGAATAGCTGCGGAGACTGACACAGAAGAGAAGAAACGGTTGAAAGTTTATTAGAAGTTTTTTTCTCACACAGAAAGTATTCTCGTAGCTTCATAACATTACAGTTAAACCACTGATGTCACATGGACTATTTTAATGATGTCCTTACTACTGTACCTTTCTGGGCCTTGAATGTTTCAGTTGTGTTGGTATATATGCAGGGTCAGAAAGCTTTTGAATTTCATAAAAAAAATATCTTAAATCGTGTGCGAAGATAGGCTCACGGGTTTAGAATGACATGAATGAGGGCGAGTAATTAATGACAGAATTTTCAGTTTTGTGTGAAGTATAAGGCTGGTATCAAGCATCGCTAGTCATCATGACTAGTGAACATATATTAGACTTGCATTCTGTCTCTGAGCTTGTTAGTAAAAATCTTCCACATCCTCCTGAGGGAGTTTCTGAAGGTTCCTAGACAGCAGACTGCACGGATCATAACATCAGATCACAGCCGCCTGTGGTGCTTGGTGTCCTTTTTCTTCTTTTTTCTAATGTCCAATTTTGTCTTTAGTCTGGTTTATGGCTGGTTTTAGACAGGGCAACATTTCAGGCGCCGTTGCCCAGCAACAGGCAGGAAATGGGCTGCAGGTTGAGATATACAATTGTTATTTTGGATGTCAACAGCTTTTGCTCTCCATCTCCCACTGCTGGCCAGTTCCACAAGTGCAAATGAGTTGCTAGAGTTACTAGTGTGAATATGTACTGTAATAATGGTGCTGTTCATATCTGGTGGATTTGTTCTGTGTGTGTGTGTGTGTGTGTAGGTTACGTCAGGGTTTAAGTGTAAAACAATGTGTGCTGGCCTGCCCGTGTCGTTTCTGGAGCCGTTGTGCTCCATCTCTTTGATGGAAGACAGTGAACTTCGGCAGCTCGTCTTGGAGATTCTGCACAACATCATCGATCGCCATGACAACAGAGCCAAACTCAGAGGGATCCGGTATGGATGCACACATAACACCCTGAAGTGAATGTGCGAAAACTAGGCTGTCAAAAGTTAATGCGTCAACACCTTTAATTAATTTAATTATTGAATACTGTTTGTTTTTTTAATGCTGTAAATACATTTATTCAATTTGATATGTAAGCGTTTCATTATGTTCAGCGTGATTTGTAAAACCTGATTAATGCTGAGTGGAGCTGCAGCACAAGTATCATGATTCCTGCAAGCCTTTATGAGTATTTATTCGTTTTTATGGGCTGTTCATTTATAAAACGATCTTCCTTTTTTGCTTTTTTTTTTTTTTTTTTTTTTTGTAAATTATTTTTGTAAGATGACAATATTATAACCTGATGTTGTTTTAAAGGTCAGTATGTGATCTTTCCTTTTATAGACCACAGTCTTTTTTTATTTAAGAAAGTAAATGTGGACGAGGTCAAACTTTAAAAAGTACACAAAAGTTTTACTTGATTGACATTTTAGTATTGATATTCTTTTATGTATTTTTTTTATATTTTGCATTAGATATTTTTATATATTATATATTTGGATTATATATATTAAGTTATTTTGTTGTGCTTTTTTTTCCCAATAATTCTT
The DNA here is from genome assembly GCF_003368295.1 of Carassius auratus. Classification (NCBI taxonomy): domain Eukaryota; kingdom Metazoa; phylum Chordata; class Actinopteri; order Cypriniformes; family Cyprinidae; genus Carassius; species Carassius auratus. The sequence goes on along the minus strand of NC_039269.1, from coordinate 2,052,177 downwards.
TATATTTTTATTTCGGTTATATTAATTGCAGTGCTTTTACTTTTACATTTCATTTTCTTGCCAGATTTTTAGATTTAAGATAATTTTTTTAAGCATTATTCCAATTAACGAAAACAACTTTAAAGGTTGAATAGTTTATTTAGCAATAATAACATAACACTGGTGCCAGCAGTTTTAGGTGAGAGTGTGTTCTGATGCACCAGAATGAATGCATACTGAACCATTTCCTTTGTGTTTGTGCACAGGATTATTCCTAATGTAGCTGCTCTGAAGATCAAGAGGGAAAAAATCTCCAAACAGGATGTGGTCTTCATGAAAAAGGTACAAAACACACACAGACGTCACATCTGCACACATGTGGAACTGCAGCCCTTAACCTGTTGTTCTCTCTCTCTCTCCCCCTCCCCCTCTCCCCAGCATGGGCAGCAGCTATACAGACACATCTATCTGGGCTGTAAGGAGGAAGATAACGTGCAGAAGAACTTTGAGCTGCTCTTCACAGCTCTGGCATTGATCACTATTGAACTGGCCAATGAGGAGGTGATGATTGATCTCATGCGCCTGTCCATCGCCCTGCAGGTATGCTCACCTACAGTGCATTGACAGTCATTCATTTAGCAGACGCTTGAATTCGAAGAGACTTAGCAGTAGCCATTTCTCCTAGTTTTCTTATTTATTATGCTAATCTCTGTTTTGATTGGCTGAAGGATATGGTCCTGGCTAATGAGGAGAACATGCCAATGTTTATTCGCTGTGGAATCATGGCATTGGTCGCCGCATACCTCAACTTCCTGAGTCAGATGATTGCAAATCCCCCTTTCTGCCAACACGTCAGCAAGGTAAATGTGCGCACATGCTTTGGCACACACACATCCCTTTACAAACAATATCCTCCTAACTCCTTTCCTTCCTGTTAGGTGATTGAGATGAGAAATCTAGATGCTCCATATCTTCTGCCTGAACACGTCTTCAGGGAGAAGTGTGTGTGAGTATTTCTGAGAATGTGTTTTTACTAAAGGACTGTATCAATAATCAGCTGATATTAAAGATTTATTTTTATATATTGATATCATTAATTATGCAGGTGAATTTCCTCTCATTTTTCATTACCTTGTCCTTCATCTACAAATCTTTAAAAACCGTAATAAAGCTATTAAATGTAATCTTTAGCTGAACTCAAAATAAATATAATTTTTTTCATGCTGTACAATCATAATGGTGTGTTTTCTGAATTTATTTGGAGCCTTTAAAATGATTGTTTTAGATTAAAATTTTCATGTATTTAGTCAGAATAGTATTGAGCTTTAATATCAGCCATACAGTAGCTTAAATCTGTTGGTTTTATTAATGCATAATAAAAATGTCATAACTCATTCCATGTTTCTTTCTTTGTTTGTGGATCAGGCTCCCAGACTCTTTAGACCGGGACGATGTTGGTTTGTATTTTCAGACGGCTGATCTGGCAGAAGCTCTGTCTTTACCTGGATATAATGTAGAGAGACTGTCCATACCGTACATACCCCAGGTTACAGGTAATAAACAATATTCTCTATATATATATATATATATATATATATATATATATATATATAGCAAGCAACCTTTTTTTTTCTGCCTATGAAATTACTTCTTGATTAAGCAATTATATTGATGAATATTATAACATTTTCCTGTCCACTCAAAAACCACAGTGGGTAAAATAAATTCTTGTCCTGTATTTTTTCTGATTGAATATTTCATTTCAGATGAAAATGTCAGATTATGAAAATAAAATGGTTGTGAATGCTATTTCATGCTGTCTTGGAGAACAAGATATATTTTTTTTTATATATATAAATAAAAAATCCAAAAGAGGCAAAAGATGTGTAGAGTTCTTCATGCTCTTTTGGATTTTATATATATATTATTTGGGTAAAACTTTACTAAATAATAATTAAGTGACACTTTAATGATAATATTTATTACATTAAGTAACATTAACTAATGGAACCTTATTGTAAAGTGTTAAAATGTATTTTTTATTAATTAATATATGTTCACAAGACTATGTTAAATTAAACAGAAAAGCAAACAGGTGAGCATGATTTTACATGGTAGCCAATATAAATAATTCATAACCATTTCCTTACCCAAATCCTGCTTTTGGACCAGACTCGGTTGCAAAATCACATCACTCTGTTCCTCTGAAATTATCTTTATCTATATGGTGTAGTGGTTAGCTATCTGTGTTGTACGTTGTCGATTGTCGAGCATGATTGACATGATTCCAACCTCAACACCTCTGATTGGCCATGGCATTGTAGAAATCAACAAACATGTCTGTGATTGTCTACATTGCTCACCTCTGTGAAAGTGCATTGTAAAATCAAAGCCGGCCTGCTGCTGCGTCTATGTCTACTATCAGAAAGTCGTATCTAGCCTGCAGATTTTGGCAACTAGCAGTTAAAAGATTTTTGATTCCATCCAGTCAGAGGATATGACACATTTGATATTTTGAGCAGATTTTAACATACACATAGTTTTCATTTGTCAGGCATATCCTACAAATGAAGCACATTTTTCAGCGTGAGATGTATGATGCCTAGTGTTTCAAAACATGAAATTCATTTTGAAAGTCATGTAGTCTATTCCAGCCAAGAACCTGGTGCTACAATTAATCACCAAGTCCCTCTAAATCTCTAAAATAATACAAATACTAACTTCCTGAAGATCTTTCCTTGTCACTTGTGAATTCACCCGCTTCATTCTCTGTTGCCTTCTCTCTGTCTGTGTGTTTGCGCTGTAGTCCTGTACACAGTAGGAAAGATTCTGCACAGATGCAAACAGACATCCAGAGGTACCATCATTGAGTTAGTGAGGACACCGATCCGTGTGTGTGGATAGAAAGTTGAGTTAATAGCAAGAATATGTAGTTAGTTTCTTCCCAGCCCAACAGTGTTTTGTTTCCATAGATGAATATGTAGGCTTCCTCAACTCCATAGAAGCCGTGACCGATTTCCTGTAGCTCCTGAATGTGTTGTTGAATGAATTTCAGCATTAAGATGAAACGTATACCAAGTATATTGTGTAATGAGATAAATGAGTCCTGTTTAACTTGATTGGTGTTTTGTACGCTGCTTTCATCTGGACGGTGTAACTGGTAGGTTAAAGGGAGAACTCGCATTGGTTTGAGCTTACTGTTCAGTAGCTTGGGTCTCAGGGAGAGTGCTGATGAAGTATCATTCGACTTTTTTTGGACCTGATTTTCTACCGATCGATGTAGACCTGCTGCACTCGAGAAAACCTTTGAATAGAGGGTTTATTTTACACTTAAATATGATCACAGATTCCATTTTTACATGTTCAATGCTGATTTGTGTGAAAAAATATATAAAACATATATTGTATAAAAATATAATGTATTAATTATAATGAAAAATATACTTGTACTATATATAAATATGAGTTTATTTACAAAAACTGATAATTCATAAATCATGTTTTTGTGTTTTATTGTTAACTGAAGTTTGTTTGATATCAAATGGAATGCAGAATAAAAAAAAACATGATTTTTTTTTTTAAACATTCATGTATACATACACACACACACACACACACACTCACAAACACACACATATAAATATACAGTATATAACATTTAAAGTTTTATTATTTTCTTGTGGTGTAAACTTTAAACAGGAAAACATGAGAGGGATGTTTTGATTGAATGTTAGTGTATACAGTTTTCTGAAATGAGTTGGTTTACTTCTGATGTGTCATCAGCACTCTTGCCCTAAAACTCTCAGTTTTACTTATTAATTTTTCTTTTGAAACTTATTTTGCTGTGATGGCAGCCTGTGTTTGTGTAATTTGCATTTCTTTCTGTTTAATAATGCTTTCACACTGCTTTGCCTGAACATTACATTCATTAAACATGAGCAGTCAGCGAGATTACACTGGCTGGCTCTGGGATATTCACCTCCTTTCATGAATAAGAGGCGAATTAAACCCATATATCACAAATACTGGGTTTAGTTTAGCACAGTTCCACGTCGAATCCATGCATGATTGGATATATTTCAGTCCTTAAAACTTGGATCATTTATATCTTTGACTTTTGACCCACAGAGGAAGACCGACTGCCCCGTAGGAAGAGTTTTGTCGACACTATTTCTCTCCAAGTTGACATCCTTTCCAACAGCTTGCCCGATCAGGTACACTGCACATAATTAAATCATGCTTGAGTTGTTCATCGTTAAGAGTTAGACTAAAGAACATATTTATGTGTTTATCCTGTAGTCAGAGCTTGCAGAGGAGATCACGTTTGAGACCCTGAAGAAGGCCATCGGTACGTGTGTGTCTTCTCTGTGTTAGTGTGTGTTTGTACTCTATGTGTGCTAGCGTCTGATGTCGCTCCATCCCTCTCAGATACCACTGGTCTGGAGGAACAGGAAAGAGAAAGGAGAAGGCAGGTGATGGAGAAGTTCCAGAAAGCTCCGTTTGAGGAGATTGCCGCCCACTGCGAGTCCAAGGTACAGCTTGTGTGTTCTGCCAATCAGCTTGTTTGCATTTAACACAATTGGAAAAAATTTGGAATGTTCCAATATGATTTTTAATATTTTTAGCCCACTAAGCAATATATTGGCATATATACGTACACTAATGTTCAAAAGTTTGTGGACATGTTTTGTTGTTGTTTAAGAAAATGAATGCTTTTATTCAACAAGGACCCATTAAATGGATGAATAAGTGACTAAGACATTTATAATAGTACAAATAAATGCTGTTCTTTTAACCTGTATATTTAGTCTCCTTAAAAAAAAAACTATACATTTTTAACATTGATGATAACAAATGTTTTTTGAGCAGCAAATCAGCATATTAGAATAATTTCTGAAGTGTAATGTGACACTGAAGACTAAATGTAACGTTGCTGAAAAATCAGCTTTGCCATCACAGGAATAAATTAAAATTAAATGAAAATAGAAAACCTTTATTTTTAATTATTAGATTTATTTGACAATATGACAACTTTACTGTATTTCTGACTACATAAATGCAACCTTTCAAAACCAATGATGACAAAGTTTCGAATTGGCCAATATATAATAATATTAGATATAAGTAAATTTTATGTTTTTGTATAGTTAGTTTTTAAAACTCTACCAAACTCTGAATTGAATAAATAATGTCCTGTCAAGGTGTAAAAAATATGGGAGTTTGCTTGAACCTTTTCTGACTTTTCCTAACGAAAAAAAAAAAATATTTTTAATTATATTGGCTTATAAAGTATAATTGGTGTAAGACTGTGTTGTGGGAATTTGAAGCCCTTGACGCAGCACAACTTCCTGTGTGTGTTTTCAGGCCAGCATGCTACACGATCGCTTGGCTCAGATATTTGAACTCACCATTCGGTAAGTTGACATTCCAGAAAATATTACACTGTTTGTCATCTAAAATTTCAGCTTGAACTGATACTTGATTGCTTTTATTGTTTTGTTTCTGATCAGCCCTCCCCCGAGCCCTTCGGGCACCGTGACGGTGACATCAGGCCATGCCCAGTACCAGTCTGTGCCAGTCTATGAAATGAAGTTCCCTGACCTCTGCGTGTACTGAACCACGATCTTTCACCTTAACTTTGACATGTGACCACTGACCTTTATGACACTTTATGTTTGGTCCTGTGACCTTGAGCTCACCTAAACCACTCATCTTCTTTAGGCACCTTTCACTGTATGTCACATACATTCATGTCCAGCAGAGAGAAGGGGTGCGAACTGGACAGGCGCTTCATATTCTGGCTTCATATAGAGGCTATTCTGCACCAGTCAGACGCAGACTTTACAACCAGCTGTCCAATCATACACCAGCTCTGTAGAATCATGTGAATCTTACGTGTGTGGTTTTCAGTTTGATTCTTGCACTAAAAGGCAGCTCTAGGAATCAAACTGAGTCTTTTGAACACTATATGATTCTTCAGCTTCTTAATGTATTGATTCATAGGAGCCATTTAGAAAACAAACCTAACCCTAACTTAATAGCTAGCATTAGCTTAAGTGCTAGTTTATTTTCATTAAATCATTTCAAAACCATCATCAGCAGAGAGATTTGAAAATACAATAGATTTCAGATAACTTGAATCTCTCCTAAATAAATGATTATAATGTATAGTATAGACTATTTTTGACCAATATATATAAACTGTTAGATGAAATGGTTGCTGATAGTTACAAAGTGTTATTTGTGTTCTGTTTGCATGGCTTAGCCAATGTTTCACTGCAAACGTTTGTTAGTGTAGGCCTTTATTAATATACAATTAGCCTTTAACTTCGATGTTGTGGATGTCAAAGGGGCTTTTGTTCACCCTCTTAGTGATCACTATGCTCTCCATTTTGCCTTCACTGTATAGAGATACCAAAACATTTTCTTTTCATCACCAAAGAGCTCCGCCCATGATCTTTCTTTATGGCCACACACAGCCAATCAGAAACTGAATTCCCTTTGAGGGCGGGAACATCGCAGTGTTTTTGAACTCAAACCTCAAAACAGTTTCTAGAAAAATGATGGATATCAGTGATAAAATGATCTGCATTCATCAACCGGCGGTTTTTACATTGAGCCACATGGGCGTTCAAATGTGTTTTCTTTTTCTTTTTGCTTTTCGGGTAACTTTTTTTTCATCTACCTTGGACAAAATGTGTCATGCTGAATTCTGACGATTTATTTGTGACTGTTAGATGCTGAAATCCTTTGCTGGGAATGTTTCACATCATCTGTGCTTCCTGTGGTGAGAGCTGTGATCAGTTTCAGTTGCGTTTAGCTGGTAGAAACGTGTCTATGCACAACCGTTTAGGACATTTTGGCTGATTCTGAGGTGCTTTTCATGGATTCTGGGGGTTTGTTGTCATATGGTTGGCTTGTCTTTGTATTTTGAATGTATTTTTGTGGATGGAACTGCAAGTGAACGGTCAGGTGTTTATTCTGCAGACTTATGGATGCAAAGCTGTTGCCAGTTTTTTAGCCTATGAAATAAATAGTCAGACTGTTTGTGACCAGAGACTTGCACTATATTGTGGGATTTGTATGCACAAAGTATATAATGTCTTGAATTATTTAAAGGTAAAACTTCACAGGTGGCTTGTTCTAAATTCGCAGTGGGATCGATTATTTGTCTCCTATAATTTCCATAATATCCTGCATGACTGCAAGGTGGAAGATCTTCTGATCTGTCCAGTCTGTTAAAGGACGTGTTTTGAAGTGTTAATGGAAGGATTTGTTGGGACAAAATGTTGGTGGACAGGAAATAGTCAGTAACTGACCTTTTGGCTGTTGTGTTTTTCTCTCAGTAACTTGCTGAATTTCAATAGAAGTTGCTTTGCGACAGTGTGTGTAAAATGCTGTGATGAAATCAGGCACATTATTTCTGTAAAAATGTAAGATTACAAATCATTTCTAGAATAATGCAATATATTTTTAGTGTAATATGAAATAGGAAACATCTGTAATGCACCTTTAGAGATGTGTGTGTGTGTGTGTGTGTGTGTGTGTGTGTGTGTGTGTGTGTGAGTGTGTGTCAAAGGGATACAAGAAGTCTATTTTCTGCATGGCGTTTTTGTTTTACATCAGTTAAGGGAAATCTTGTTAAGGGTTTTACTGTAACTTCAAATATCATTTTTAGTTTAATTCACAAGATATGTTTTTATTTCCATCCATAAGTGGAAGTTAACTGTACTTGTAGTAAGTATCACATGGTTTGTCTGAAACTGATCTTAAATTGTGTTTTATCTGTAACTCAACAATGAATTTCTGTTTCATGTTTGTCTGTTTGAATGGGAGAGAGGTAAAGAATAAGATGCGTTAGGTTTCAGGTTGATGGTAATGTGTCGATATGGAACAGAAATGGTTTTGTAGTCTTCTGTGTGAAGATAGTCCAGAGGACAGGCGTATGTCTACATGCATCATGCTAGATTTCAAATGTGTAATGGTACGAACCTCTGCAGTGTTGCTACAATACATGATTATAGAAGTTCCCATGAAATCTTGATGTTAATTAGCCATATTCAGGGTCACTGACAGTGTCTGCCACATTAATGTGCAATGAGATTTTATGTACGAGAACTTAGTCTTAATAAAGATTTTGTATTGAAATACATATGGTTTCTGTTATCTTTTGTACATTCTCATCGAAGAAGGCACTTTATATATATATATATATATATATATATATATCTTTATAAATATATATATATATATATATATATATATCTTTATAAATATATCACTTTATTTAATCAGTTTAAATTAAAAACATCGAAGACTATGATGCATGCTTACAATTGTATCTAAATTAACTTTTAAATCTATTTTAAAAAATGTATAATTTATTTCACATTACATAAACTTAATTTTTTATTTTTTTTTGCATTACATTAAAGGCGGCTGCTGAGAATTGAGTTAAAATTCCTAGAATGTTTCTACAAATAAGCTTCTTGTTCACTTTATGCAATGATTTAGGTTATTTATATTAATTTACTTATTTTTTGTGAAACATTTCTTGATATTTTTCATGAGATTCACCTACACATATATTGTTAGTTTTTTGGCCTTCTTATCATTTGTGATTTAATTTAAAATAAGCTAAACTAAAATAAAATGTTAATATAAGATGAAAATCTTAAAACGAAAATAATTATTTTTTTTTCTTGAAAAAAAAATTTTAAAAAAAAGTTTAAGCTGATGCATAAAAATTACTAAATGAAATGAAAACCAATTTTTACATAATAGATGCCTTTATTTTTAATTACACAGACATCAGTTAAAAGGGGATAAAAAAAAATACTGAGAAATATAAAAATGTAACTGCTGGCATTTATGATCCAGCATACATACAGTCTTTTATTAGGTCAAGCACCAGCAGAGGAGGAGCAGCAGATCTTGGGTGATCTTTTGTGGTCGCTAGACTCTGAGTGAGCTCAGACTGAGCTTAACTTTTCATTAAATGTGCATGACATCCTTTCTGACTGATTCTTCTCTTGAGAGCTCCCTGAAAATATCAAAATTATAGAACTACTTCTCCAATTCTTCTTCTTTTTCCTCCTCCTCTTCCTCTTCTTCCTTTCCTGGCTCCTCCTCTTCCTCTTCTTCTTCTTCCTTTCCTGGCTCCTCCTCTTCCTCCTCCTCCTCCTCCAGTTCTGGTTTGCTGTGTGTGGGGTTTTTGTCGAGTGCAGGTGTGTGTGGCTGTTTGATTGATTGGTTCTGTAAGTTCATTTGAGGCCGAGCTGGGCTCTTTTCATCGCTCTCCTCGCTGGAGTCCTGACTGGCTGATTGTGTTGAAGAATGAGGCTTATTACGACGGCACGGTGGGCGGGGCCCAGAACACGAGGAGGTGACCGAATGGTTGAAGTGGGAAGCCGCCATGCACTCTGCAGTTGATCGATCGCAGACGCACTGCAGTCGATCACACACACTCACACCTGAACCTGACACACATACACAACACAATCATTTAACACAAAACTGACCTCCGAAGAAAATGTTTTCGCATGCATTATGTGAGTGTGTTGCCATACATCGAGGCTTTCCATTGTGGCAGCTGATGTGTGCGCTGAGTTTTCGGTTTTTCCTGCAGCCCAGAACAACGAGCTGCTCCAAACAGCACTGCTGCAGAAAACAGCACCTGACACAGAGACACGTCAAGGACAGACTCAGGACACCGTACACTCAATAGCTTGCACACCCTTAACTCATTTTGTGTTTATTACGATCTTATTAAAGCTTTTGATTGCTTAAATGCTTGATAAAAATAAAAAATTGATTTCTTTATAGCATATATATAGTAGATTTAATTTTTTTTGTTAACTAGATATAGAGAGATTCAAAAGTTTTTGTTTTTGAACGTCTCTTCTGCTTACCAAGGCTGTATTTGATCAATTACTGTATCCAAACTTTTGATAACTGCTTGTCCTAACTTAAACAGAAGCATTTTTTTCCAGTGAAGATGTGTGTGTTTGTGTGTTCTGACCGGTCCATCTGGTCCACTGGGTTTCCTGTCCCCTGCTGTCCGCAGTAGCAGCCGTAGTGTTGATACTCATGAGGACATCGTCCGGTCAGACAGTACAGCATTTCTCCCAGCGCAGACATGTCCCTCAACACCTGACCGGATGCACTGTACTGGAGGAAAGAAGTGCTGCACTCTACAAACACACACAGACACACAGATTAATGCGACCAGACTCCTTTGATTTTGCCATTTTGCATTTCTCTCATAATTTCTGTGGCTGTTTGTTACTTATCCAATAGAAGTATGTTTGCATGCATAAAAGTTTGATTTAAGATGTACTAAAGCATTAAATTGACTTTTTAAATTGGCATGTAAACTGTTAAGTCTGACTGAAAATAGACCAGGCAGTTCTGTGCAGTCAGACTAACAGACCGACTGTAAGTAATGCAATTGTAGCTTGACTTATACAAGTTATATATACAAGAATACAGGCAGAACTGTAATTTTTTTCACAAAGATTTGAGGCTTTTTTGCATTTATAAGTTTTTCTAGACTAGTGGAAAGAAGTATGTATGTAGCTATACGTTTTGTCCATTTCTCTTTATATTTCTCACCTTCAGAGTCTCCGTGCTGCTGCTGCAGATCTGACAGTCCAGCATCCTCCAATAAAGACCAGGCAAAGAGCGGCGCCGAGCGTCTCCGGACCCGGTGAGACTCTGGGAAACACACACACACATACACACATTGATTTCTCTGGAGTACAGACAAATGTGCAGGAGTGTTTGGAGAATAGCTTAACCTAATTTACCCAAGCAGGACAAGTTCTTGGATGAACATCCTGCTACAACATTACCATACCAATCAACCGACTGGATTTTAGGAACAGGGTTATCATCTACCAATCATTTTTCTCTGATTTGACAAACAAGTTTGGACTCTTTTCACAGTTCTGGGGTTTTCAAAGTGAAAGTGGTCATAATTAGGTTAACCTCTATAGTGGTGAACAGAAACTACTGTACAACAAATATAATTTTTGAGCCCCAAGTTTGCCCCAGTATCAAGAGAAAAAATCCAAAATAGTGTTTCAAAGACAAAAGACTTTTATCAAATTTGCCATCACTCCCTTATCCGTTTTATTGGAAACAGCGTTAACAAGTTTTCTGTAAATTCATGCCAAGCTAATAAAACAAAAGCATAGTGTTATAAATCAAAATGTGATCCTGGACCACAAAACCAGTCGCTGGGGTATATTTGTAGCAATAGCCAAAAATACACTGTATGGGTCAAAATTATTGATTTTTCTTTTACACCAAAAATCATTATGGAACATGATCTTTAATTAATATCCTAAAGACATTTTGTAAATGTCCTACTGTTAATATATTAAAACTTAATTGATAAGTAATATGCATTTAATCTGGATAACTATAAAGCTGATTTTCTCAGTATTTAGATTTTTTTGCACCCTCAGATTCCAGATTTTCAAATCGTTGTATCTCGGCCAAATATTGTCCGATCCTAATAAACCATACATCAATGGAAAGATTATATATTAACTCAATTTCTAAAAACTGCCCCTTATGACTGGTTAAATTTTTTTAAAATGAAGATATATAAATTATTGCAAGGTTTACTATGAATATGCGTCATCACATCCTTATATCAATCTAATTGACGATTTTCGCAGACTGTTGAATCAGGAACTCATCTTGCTTGGTTAAATCATATTGTTTTTATGTGAATTGTCAATATTACCGATTTTCTCTGATTCCTGTGAGCTGTCAGATGGCTCATTCTCTTCCTCTTTCTCCTTCTCCTCTTCCTCGGCAGACTCCTGCTGAGCTGTAGTGGTCAGTGACGGTGCACGATCCAGAGCAGGAGGTTTTTGGGGACGAGGCGTGATTTCACCAGCAGAGAGGCCTGACGTTGTGGGTTTGTGAGGAGCCGTCGATGTGTTCTTGTGGTTCTTTGTTGGCTTTGCAGCTGTGTGAGCTGTCGGTCTTGGTGAGTTGCTGTGAGGTTTAGGGAACAGTGCTGGAATGATCCATGTGAATGGACTGACCTCTCCGAACCCGAATGGGGTCACAGTAGTTTGGGTTTCCACCGATTCATCTTCTTCTTTATCACTTTGTAGATATTCCTTACTTTTTGTGTTGGCTTGTGTTTGAGTTGTCGGTTTGGTTGTGCTAGAGTCGCCAATTAAATCACTCTCTTTATCTTCCTCACTCTTCTTCTCCAATATCTCTGTTTCCTCACTTCCTTTCATTAATGTGCGCTGCACCAAAGTAGTTGCAGCTACTGTGCGTTTATTGGTAGCTGTTGAAAGGGTTGTTTTGTGATGTGAGTATTGATTGGTTGTTATTTTAGTGGGTGTGGTCATCAGAGCTATAGAAGGGCTTTGACTGGCTTTTGTTGAATGTCCTTCTGTGGCTATGTCACTCTCTGTCATTTCCTGTTCCTCTTCTCTCTCCTCTTGTGACTCATCACTCGTTTCCTCTGTTGTGATGTGTAAAGGTGGGCTGACATATGGTTTGGCGATGTAACTTAGGTCATTAGTTGTAGTGTGTGTACCGGATGTGTGTGTAGTATGTGCTGGTGTGTGTGTGACAGATTTTAAAGTGTTGCTTGCAGGTGACTGAAGTGCGTCTTCATCACTCTCGTCGTCCTCCTCCTCAGATGATTGTGTGCGAGTTGTTGGTGTTGTGTGGGTTGTATAGTGAGGAGTGTGTGTGTTTGTGTGTATATCTGGTGATTCTGTGACAGTCTGTAATTCTGTTGTTGCTGTTAGCGCTATGTTAGTAGTCAGCTCACCTGTCATAAAACCAAAATATTATAGTCAGAAAACATACTGGATTTTTTAATGAGGTCATTTGCAAATTCATTTTCAGTAAATTAAATGCTTACTGTTTGTGCTCCAAACCATTGCATTGTGGGTTGTAGGGCTTTCTTCCTGTTTGTCTCTGCCCAGCTCTTTTGTCGACAGCACAGCAGTAGCTAAAATACAGAAAGTGGATTTCAAATATTTATTTATATATTATAATAGTTGTATTATTTAGTCTTCATTGATTTTCATTATACAAACCAAAACAACTGAAACATCCTTCAAAATATCTTCTTTTGTGCTGTTCAGAACAGGATTGTTTTTTTTAGGTAAAACTACAACTAAAAGTATGGTTTTTTTTTAATAAAGTTTAAATAAAACATTAAAGAAATTTAACTTTCAAATGTACACATAAATTAGAAATGTTGCCTTGGTCAACTAACAGAAATAAAATAAAAGTTAAAGATGAAGTGTTCATAATACTAAAATTAAAACTGAAATAAATATAAATTAAAGCTAAATAACTATAATAATTAAAAATAAATTCAATTGAAATTGTGCATATATATATATATATATATATATATATATATATATATATAAAATAATGCTAACATAACACTCGTGACGACAACAGAATCTCATACACTCTTGGAAGCAAATGAGGGTGAAAAAATGTTTGATTAACTACCTCTTTTAATGTGGTTACACACATTGCATTCATTTTATATAATTTTTGTACTAAATGGGTTTTGCTTCTGATACTTAACTCTGTTATTGGACAATTTATGCCATTGGTTCTTGATTTTAGGCTATATTTTTAGTCACTACATATAGACTTTCTTTCTTAATTTTAAATTGCTTAATTAAGAATTAGAAAAAGCCAGCATCTATAAAAAGTAAAGTAACAGAAATACTAAGAGCCTTGCTTGAACTCAAGCTGTGGGGTTTAAAGGCTTGTTGTCATTTAGAATAATTTGGTCACATTTGATCAAGTGTTTTTTTGAACAGTGAGCAGTACTGGAATTTCAAAGAAGTCCTTGATGTACTCTACAAGTTGAGATAAATTTGTTTGTGACTAGCTAAAAGCTCAAAATGCATAAATCAAGGCAGTGCATCTGAGGCTGTAACTCAGGCTGTAGAAAACGGGACACTCTTACCATCCTCATATTCCACTGCCTCCTCTCCCTCACTCTCAACTATACTTCCTCCCTCTGAGTTTCTGTCCATTTCTCTTTCCGCTGCTTCATTCCCCTCTTCCTCTGGACCTGAAGACGAGATTCAGCTTAGATCAGTGAAATCTTTAGGTAGCTGAGGATTACTGGAGTTCTCAGAACTAGCAATGTGAGGGGGAAATCACCCTTTGGGCTACAGAAAAGAGTCTAAAGATAAGTTCAGTGAAGCGCTTTACCTGACTGATATATCCCAGGGTACTTTGTGCTCTGGATATTGCTGCTCTGAGAGCCGTTAACCAGCACCAACTCATTGTTGAAGTTAGTCATAGTCTCATTCAGTGTGCCATTAACTCCTGAAGAAAAAGAGTAAAAGAGGGAGGAATTTTTTATGATCTTTAAAAATATCCTAAAAAACAGAGTGTATCTTTTTCACTAATAATTGCTAAAGGTTTCTCATCTACACAAAAACTTTTCTTATGCAAAATTTCAGCTGGATTTAGAAAGCATTTGATCATATTTATTGTAATATTTCACCACTAATTATTTGATTTAATTACGGTAAAAACAGTCATATTGTGAAATATTATTAAAATTTAAATGAACTGTTTTTTATTTGAACATATTTTAAAATGCAATTTATTCCAATGATGCAAAGCTGAATTTTCTGCATCATTACTCCAGTCTTCAGTCTTCTCCAATAACAAATATCTCATAATATATAAATGTTATAAATGTCTTTATGGTCACTTTTGATCAATTTATATCACCATTCATAATTTCCTATATAAAAAAAATTCAAAAGGTTTAAAAAATTTTTATATAGCTAAATGTATACATGTAATTTTATAATTATTTAAAAACTGTTGTATTTATTTGTTTATTGGTATATTTGTTTATATTAAATGACCCTGTATTTTTTTGCATTACCATAGAACATGATGTCCATGTCGATGTCTGATGGAGAAAGCTCCGCCCTGTCTGAGACACAAACCACACTGTTAGATGATCAGCTAAACTAAATCTCTCTCTGATTCTCTTATGTTTGGATATTCTATTATTTCCCTCAAAAATGTTTTTAAATGGCTTGGGCCGATAAGTAAGCAAGTCCCTTCATTAATACTAGAAAGTCAAGTAATTTACAGTATACTGTATAAAACTTTCCAGCTTTTACAGATATAGAGGCAACAATGAAGAGAGAGAGAAAAAAAAGGATGAACCCATGAACTAATGGGTCTAAACAGCCTCACCGGTTCCATTGACCATGTCACTAATATTGGTATCATTATCAGGTAAATCCGTCACAAAGGGAGAGTCTGCAAGGGACATAAAAGAGAGATAAAAACTATGTAATGTAATATATTTTTCTGAACACACCTGCTGTTACTATACCTGTCTGTGCTGTGATTGGTTGGTTGCCTCCAACCTGTTTTGTGACTGGATGGTTGGAGCTGATGCAGTCTATAACCATCTGATCACAATGACAGAATCCTTCCTCACAGAAATCCAACATATCTGCAAATGATGGATACAGAATTAAGGTCAACCAACTGTTTTCTCCACTTAATAGTGCAACTTAATCATGTCATATAAATACTATACTGGTTAGCGACTCTGTAGACAGCACTTTTGTAGGCCATAACCCAGAAACAAATTAGCATTTCAGCACTTTTGGTTCCATTGTCTTTAAGTCGTTGGGTATTTTACATATGCCGATTGTAGTTAGGTTTCAAAATTCTTAGAAGTTGAGTTGTTAAGATTGTCATGACGAACTAAATGTTTCAAAATTATACATTTTTTTTTTTATTGTCACAAACCAGGGTGATTTAAAACCCACAAAATGATGTTGTCACTACAGCACTCTATAAATGCATATCATACAAATCTTTTTTATCTCTTAGTTGGAAAAAACGTCCTTTTAAGGCACTTTGAAAAGCTCAAATCTGCCATGAAAAAGGTTTGAAATATGTGTACCACAGCTGGAGTTGTAGCTGCAGGTGTAGTTGTTGTATGTTGGTATCCTCCGACTGCAGTTTCTCTCCTTTAGCTCTTGAGAACATCTCAAGTGGGTAAAACAACACCTACAACACAATCAATATTATTTCATTTATTTATGTATTTTTATTTATAGCAGGCCTACAGCTTCACAGAAAATAGGACGGCAAAAGAAAAATTAAAGGAAATGAAAATATTATGGTCCTCTGATCTCACCATAGATTATTCTTGCACATGTGGGTGTATGTGTGTGCCTTTATATAAAATCATATTTAAATGTGTGCATTTATATTAATATATGCACTTTAATATAAAGTGCGTGTTTGTTTGTTTTTTTGCACACTTCACTGCTCTGCCTGGTTTTATTTTTAATATCCTTTCACCAACTGCATAGAGAAGCAGCTAAACAGGCAGAAAGAAGGGTGAGAGCAAGAGATGCGCGCGGACTCCACTGTGAAGTTAATAAATCCATTTAAAATCTTTCTACCCCCTCCTGAGTCTAATTTCATCCGCTTCCCATCTCTCACCGGTCGAGTGTGTCGGCAGGCTGTACGTGTTTGCGCGCGGTGTCCCGTGTGTTTGCGTTGCTGCAGTAATGTCCGTGATTGTCGATGTCCGCGGGACAGAGTCCGGTCTCACACCGCAGACTGACCGTGAATTCCAGAACCGACCGCAGGTCATCAAACACCGCGTACAGCCAGGTGAACCGCACCCCCAGACAACCTGGACGTCAAACACACACACATATTTGAACGAGTAATATGTGATCCAATTATATATTAGATTACACACATTTTATATAAATAAAGTGTCTGTTATAATTCTCCTGGTCATTTGATTGCTAAAGGAACTCACCAATCAGAAGCTCGTCAGAACTGAGGTCACTTGCTTCTGGGCAGAAAACAGCAGTGCCATGAACTGCACAGAGAAAAGTTGATCTTAAATATCAGTGTGTTATCATAGATCATTCAGAAGTTATCACCATATCATTGCAATAAACTGAATAAGAGTAATGCAGTGTACTGTTAGGCTATGTCAACAGAAATATTAGAATTTTTGCCCCCAAAAATGGTAGGAAATCATAAGTAAATTAGACTGTCTAGCACATAATACATAGGCCTGTTTTAGGTATGATAAAATAAAAACTTTTCTTCTTCACGCTATATATATATATATAATTACTTTATCTCAAATTTTTAATATGATCCAATGCTATGGAAGTGATGGCCCTCTTCACTGTTCAGTATACATATATTTTAATTGTTAATTTGAAAAATCTGAAAGAAAAAACTATAAACTCAGTTCCACAAAAATGTTTTTTATCACTGAATACTGACTGTTAAAATAACTGGCAAATAAAAAACAGTATTATTTTGAAATATTCTTACATTTCTTTCTTATATAGTAGCCTATAAATGATTTATCCCTGTGATGCTAAAGCTGAAGTTTCACCAGCAATTACTCCAGTCTTCAATGTCACATTATCCTTCAATCATTCTAATATGCATATAAAAATGGTATGAACTAAAAATAATTATGTAAATTTCAGGTTCCAAGGTGATGAACTCACTTTCACCTGAACCTTTGCTCCTGACAGAAGAGTGTGTGCATATTCTCACCTTTCTGCAGGGTGAAGAGGAGAAAAAGATACAGCGGCTTCATCTTTATCTGCTACTAAACAATCAGTGGTACCATCCAATGTTCCTATTCAGTCCAGCACAGTGAAGAGGCCAAACCAAGAGCTTCAGCAATCGGAAACACATACATCCAAACTCGGTGCTTCGCAATCTTCTTCTAATGCAGGTGCGTGTAAGAGATGAGAAAATAATCCCAAAATGAACAGAGGCCTATTTAGGACACTCTAAAAGGTCAAAGGGCAAAATGCAGGAACTACATACTCTTTAGGTTTGTATCAGGTCACACATGAAGAGATGAAGTGGGATCACACACACACACACACCCCTTCTATAGCGCTCTTTTATGCAGGGTAAAGGTCCTGACCCCAGCTGAGAAATGACCTCCTCAAACAACTGACCATTGTGTGTGTGTGGACAGGAACTCAGGTAAGGATCAAACAGAAAGTGGGGGTTGTAAATCATTCTTTGTGTCCTTTTGGTTTCTATTGAGTATGAAATAAGCTACTGCTAACAAGGCAATATTCTAATAAACTCTAAAAATACACAGCACGCACAAATATTAGGTGTATTAATCCATCTTTAATAACACTGAACACATTTTAGTAATACCTCTCAGTACTGAATATTTAATGAACATTTCTCCCAAATCGTTCACCATTTTAGGGGTATTTATTTCTTTCAGATGATTTTTGTGTTTGTAAGAGTAACACTACATCAAAAATCAAACATGGGTATATATGTTTGGTTTTATTTATATTCCGGAGAGACAAAGTGCAATTTAGACACTAGATGCAGAGACTATACAGATTCAATGACAACAATGCAGTTCATTGTTTAACAAAACCCAGTTTCTCTTAAACATACTGTACATAAATTTCAGTTCAGATGGTTCAGATGTCTGTCACCCGCAAATGAACTCGTCTTACATCTTCACACACATTCTTGCCAGACATTTCTGTTTCAGATCTGAGAGAGAGAGAGAGAAAGAGATTGTGATTTTATTAGTAAAAAATTGCTTCAGTATGAACTTTGAATTGAAGTTAAAACATGTTGGTCATCGTAATCTTTCATAAAAATGTAATATGACAAATTAAACAAGTCTCTCCTGGATAAACAATAATTTACTTTTTTTTAAATTGTAATTTTAATTTATTTGTAACATATGCAGGAGTCCTATTGAAATTCCTATCCTATCATGATTAAAAAAAACATTTACAAAGCATTATAACTGGATTTTTTTTTTTTAGCATTTTTATTGCTTTTTTTTCCTAATAAGATTATCATAACAATAGAATAAATTGTCCTCTATGACATTATAATTCACATAAGAAAACCTGTGTTGCTATTCAGTAGCAAAACATTCCAATACAAGTAAAGTTACTATAGAGAATACTCAATATCTCAGTGTCATCCTGTAGGACATTTTAGGACATATGTGGCCTCAAATGCCCCTTGGAGTCTATAAACATGTTTAACAGCAGCATCCTGTGACTTATTCTTCTGTTTCACCGCTGAAGACACACTACAATCAAGTGTCTGTCTGCAGACTATTTCATCTTATTCTATTTTTGTCCAGCACAAAACACACTCTTCACTATCATTGAGACCGACTTTACACATCATTAGTTTCTGTAGGAAGAATGTTTTAATGGGATCACACACACACACACACACACACACACTTTAATGAGTACAGATCCACATGCAGATATTCTGACACAGACACACACAGAAACAAATTCTTTAATGAGTGAAGACCCACATGCAGGTATTCAGACACACAGAAACAAATCCTTTAATTAGGTTGCAGTGACCTGTGTGTGTGTGTGTGAGAGAGAGGGGAAATGATTAAATGATCTTAGTCATTCACTCATCAAGGAAAACATCCATTGTCTCTTTGCTCAGACACACGTTTAACCACAGCAAGCAGTAGCTTTAAGTAACCCAGAGCAATTCACTGAGAAGCTCTAATGAAGATATTAACGATAATGATAATAGTAATGACCCTTTTATGGGATATTAAAACTTCAGCCGCTCTAAGAACAGGAATAAAACTTTGTTAAACTACAGTATTGTAGAAGAAATGATAAATGGTTTTCAATAATCTCAAATTCTTTCTGTTGCCACTGATGATTTTAATGAACTTTTAGTGAAGGTCTGTGATGTATATCTGTATATGGTAATATGATTGTATATTGTATTATATGATAGCATGTTTTGATTTGTTTGCTGTTAGGGTTAGATTAGATGTTGTGTAACTCACTTTTGGAAAAAGTGACTCTCCTCATACGACTGCAGACCTCTGCTGTGTGTCTCTCATACCAGCGATGGCTATCCACACAATATCTGCAGAACAAAATATTGACTATATTGTTTATACCATCAACAATATTCAGAATACAGATAGAATTACTGTCTTACTCCACGATACTAATCATTTTTATTAACAAAACTGTGAATAATGTGTGAATTTATTTCAGTGGCATCCAGAAGTCTGAGACCAATACAAGCCCATTTCCGACACTGGAAAAAAAAAACCTTTATTGCGACTTTTTCTCTCACAATTCTGACTTTTGTTTTCAAAACAATCTGAGATATATACTTGCAATTGCAAGTTATAAAGTCAGAATTGTGAGATAAAAACTCATAATTGCAAGTTATAAAGGCAGAATTGTGAGATATAAAGTCACAATTGTGAGAAAAAAACTTGCAAATTTGAAAAAAAAATTATTATGAGTTTATATCTTGCAGTTCTGACTTTATTTCTCAGAATTGCGACTTTGTCTCTCTATTGCAAGTTTATTTCACACAATTCTGAGAAAAAAAGTGAGATTTGCAAGTTCTTATCATGCAAATCAAAGAAAAAGAGTCAGAATTTTGAGATAAAAAGTCACAATTACCTTTCTTATTTTTTATTCAGTGGCGGAAACAGGCTTCCATAGAGACCACTTAATGCTTAAAAACTCTTTTGATTTTAACTTTTGTAAAATGTAATATTTGAGTGAAAAAATAATGTTCATTACTGCCTTAATGACAGCAGCATGTGAATTCAAGATAATATATTTTGTGTGTTTCAGTTTAAGTCAATGTCACAAATTTGTTAAGTGACTTAGAAATATTGTAAAATCTTAAAACTGTATTATACATTTAAAAAAAATCTTGGTTTATTAACACACTTTAATTCTCAGACTGTCAATGTGAATTCAGACTTTTGGAGCCGACTGAACTTCCAAGTGTTCTAGCATGCATCTCTATTATTTATGCCCATCTTATGACTTTAAAAGACAGCCTAAACAGTTGTTGAGAGTTAGTGCAGTGCTGTACCGCTGTAACGTTGCTGCTCTCTGACTGAATCCTCTGCACACACACTGAGAGTAAAACTTGCACAGCTCAAGCACACACGGCTGCAGCTTCACTGAGCTGATGGTAACCCTGCTCCAGATCAGCTCCTCTTCAAGGGTCTCTTTCAGCTCCACATTCTCACTTGCTTGATGAAATAGCTCTATTCTCCATGGACATCCTGTCAGGAAAAAAGAATATCACAAAAAGAATGAGGGAGGAAAATAAACATCTCCAGAAATGTGGAAAAGAG
The DNA here is from genome assembly GCF_003368295.1 of Carassius auratus. NCBI lineage: Eukaryota > Metazoa > Chordata > Actinopteri > Cypriniformes > Cyprinidae > Carassius > Carassius auratus. The sequence continues at coordinate 2,030,981 of NC_039269.1, read as the reverse complement.
CAATATGATAAGTTATAATGTAAACTGAAGTAAACTCTCCCTGTGAAAAAAGATAATGCACCATATGAAAGGATTTCAATATTTCCAAGTGCTTTTTGAAAAGGAACATTTGCACAGCACATTGCTGTGCTCTGTTGGCTCTATATAGATATTTAACCTTTTATATGAATACTTTCTCCAGAAAAATATAAAGATACTACTTTAAGTAAGACATTTGTATGCCTACCTAACATAAAGATAAACGTTTCATCAATGCCGCTATCGTATAGGTATCTTTATTTTATTGCAATTGTGTACATAGTGTAGGAGCCAGTGTAGGTGAGTAACTACTTACATGTAATAGAATTACATGTAATAATAAAATTACAAAATAAATGTAATTGTAATCAGTTACAGTTACTAAGAATTTTTATTTTGATTAAATTATAACTCTTGTAAAAGTCAAACAGATATAGGCCCACTTGTTTTTATTTAGGGATGCTAGTGGTGCAGAAATTATGCGCTTCACCTGTGAGCAATGCTGTTAGATGCTACAGCACCTCAGTGCACAGCTGCACATTTTACATTAGCTTATGGTGCCATCTAGTGGTCAACTCTATTTTAGTTTGCAGGAATAAATGTCCACTTCAGGGGTCGATGAGGGCTCTCGTTCTTTCTCTATGTCTTCCACTCTGAATGGGGGCACCTGTATTGAGAGCTGTTGACATGGACAGCAGGAAAGCAGCTCAGTTGTCTATGATTCATAGCGTGCATATCCTGTATCCTCTTTGTGTTGACTCGATGAGACAGACGTAAGTGTGTATATATTGATTTTTAATGTGCTTTTAACCTTCCTGACCCAGACAAATCAAAACAATCTCCAGGGAAAATAATGGACTGTTGCTATGGATACTATCAGTGGCTCTGGCCTGACTCCATTCAAATCAAATCATTGTCATGGCAACAATAACATTAACCCTGCTCGGGCACCGCTGTGCCGCCTTGACGCTTTAACAGAATAAAAGGTCAAAAATGTCAGATTCCATTTTGCGTGTGTGTGTTTGGTAATGGAGGGTCTTGCCTGGTTTCTCTGTATGAGATACTTTAGAGAGCTGCTGGATGCCTGTCGTAGTTGTTTGTCTCTGCGTTGGCAGTGAGATTGTCACGGTCATCATTGGAGCGATGGTATTTGTGGTTACCGTTACAGCGTTTGGCTGGGTGATCACAGCAGTTGTGAGATGACTAGTGGCTGAGGTTGTGGGGGTCGTCGCAGTGACAGTAGTTTCAGGAGCTGCTGTTGATCTAATAAGAGGTGATGATGCCATCGTAGAGGTTGGTACTGTGGAAATAGTACAAAATCAAGCTGTTGAAGCAGTTTTTGTCCCTGAAAAGTCTTGTTTTTGTCTGCTTCAGCACACCAAACTCCTAAATACTCAAAATACCTCTGCTCCTGTGGGAATCTGTACTGGGTTTCGGCCACAGTAACAGTTCACTGGTGTTTGGAAGATCATGCCACACTACTGTAGATGTAAGACAGGGCTCTTATTGGTCAGTATATATTCTCTCTCTCTCACACACACAAACACACAGACACAATACATAGCTTACAACAGACACTCATTAAACAATAATATGCTCTCTGAACTCACTTACCAAAGGGTAGCAATGGGAATGTCATGTTACCTAGAGGAAAGCAGGAGAAAAAAAAAAATATATATAATCTAAATAATACATTTCTAAATGTATAATGCAATGGAGTAATAAATGTAAGTGTGTGTGTGTGATTGTACCTCTGGGTATTTCTTCTGTGATGGTCTGATTAAACAGAGGTCTGACTGAGCCCATGTCCCAGAGCTGAGACAGATCACTGTCTGAACACATGCCTTTATTTTAGTTTCAGTTTTGCTTTATTTATTTTTTTGTTTTATTACATTTATATATATTTATATATATATATGATAACCTAGTTCATTTAACACTTAAAATATAAAACGTGCATGAGAGCAGGAATAACTGTCAGTAGTAAAGTTATTTAGAGTGTAGGCCTACTGAATTAAATGAATTCAGAAATAATATCTTTCTTTTGCGCTTTTGGTTTAATAAAATAATAAAATAAATTGTGCATCATTTCAAACATAATTCTCCAAGCTGTTTTAGGCAAGGTTTTTGGACTGATACGGAAACAGTATAACAGTACTTAAATCTGCATTGCTATTTTCTACATGCTTTTGTGAAAGGAAGTTGGGGTTTTGTAATGAAAAAACATGAATAATGGTGAAATTTAAATTTTGAATTATGCCTTTCTAATGATTTTAATAATAAACATTAAAGCTGCAATATGTATGTTTACTCGCATTTTTACATTTATATATTAGTTAAAATATTGTAGGAAATAAAAAAAAACGTGGAATTTATAATTTAAAAAATCACTAAACTTTTGAGGATAAAAAAAAGTGTATACATACTCAAACTCACCTGACTTTCCAGCCATGACACAGATATAGATGCAGTCAGAGCTGTTCTTCTGACTGACTGGAAGAATAATGATAACAGAACACACAAACAGACACAATGACACTGATATAGTATGTTAGGAGGACCAACACTACAACATTATAGTACATTAGTGCAATGCACTACATTGCATACAGGTGTGTTTATGTGTTTAGGTGATTATAGTTGGTGTTTTACCAGAGAGGATAGAGCTGGACTTAAATAGTTCTGACAAGTAACTGGTGGAGTTTCCCATTACATCCAGCAGGATAGCTGTGAAATCTGAAAAACATTAAAGGGATTATATAGATAGATAGATAGATAGATAGATAGATAGATAGATAGATAGATAGATAGATAGATAGATAGATAGATAGATAGATAGATAGATAGATAGATAGATAGATAGATAGATAGATAGATAGATAGATAGATAGGCAATCAGCATAAAATGAAGGAGGTTTTTCACCTGTGAGGTCATTGGTCTTGTTTGTCAGACAGTAACAGTATCTCAAGGGAAATACACTGCTCTCAATGTCCTGAAAGTCTGAGACTACACACCCATACATGTGTACATGACGCACAGATACACGCATGCAAACACACACAGAATTACATATCATATTTGTGCCATACTGGTGATGAAGTTACAGTATGATTTGGCTGTGTGGATAAGGGTAGTTACTATTATAGACCAGCAGTGTGAGCTTCTGGAGAGAGAGTGAACTGTGTGACGTCACACTGAGTAAGGAGAAAAGATGCTGTGAACCTGAAAACACAAGAGTTTGAGATGTTTGTGTGTGTGTGTGTGTGTGTGTGTGTGTTTGTTAAACACACTTTTTTTTTGGTCTATTAAAGGCAGGATAGGTGATTCGGTTCATAAAATTTTTTTAAGTTACATTTTTTTAAAAAAAGCAGTTTATTATACTTGTTGAATATTTCTTCACATCTCCATAGATATCACTACGTTAAGTGGTCTACATTTATTTTTATATATTTTTATTGTCTGTGGAAGGCATAAGGACCATAAAATGTTCGTCCAATCAAAATGTTTGGTCCGAACATTATGATAGGCTGTCTTGCCTGCGCACCCTGTTTCGCGCTGACATGATACATCATCAATGTGTTCCAGCGAGAATGAAAGATGTATGTATTATTGTATTATTGTAATGTTATGTGCTTTGTACTGTAGTGTTTTAATAAGGTAGTCCTAGATCAATGCAATCTCTTATTTTCCTCTTAGCTTTCTTGTGTTTTGAAGGAAGTGTGGCTTTGCAGTGATTAAACAGGGAGGGTGGGGTTTTGCTTTCAAAGCTAGCTTGCTATCGCTAGCCTTAAGAAATCACCTATCCTACCTTTAACAGAATATACACACATACTATTGTTTCCTCCACAGAATGAAAAAAACAAATGCAACTGTATTTTTTTGTGAGAGATAAACCTAGAAATGCATGATACTAAATAAAAGAATGACCTCAATTACCTTTATTTAAAACATTAAAAACAGAGAAATTGTAAAAAAAAAAAAAAAAAAAAAAAAAACCTCAGAATTGCAAGAGTCAAAATTCTGAGTTTGTCTTACAATTCTGAGGGGGGAAAAATTATGAGAAAAAAAAGGTACAAATTGTAAGATCTAAAGTTTATAATTATGTGAAATAGGCAGAATTCTCAGTGAAAGAACTCGCAGATAACTTTGGAAAAAAAAGTGACGAAGCCATGGTGCAAAGTTTCCAAATGGTTTTATTGTGACTTTCATATATTTTAATAAAAAAAAAAATCAACCCCTGGGATATAAAAGTGCCATAGCCAAAAAAAAAATAATTAAAAACTTACTTGTGTGTGTGTGGGTGTGTAATACCTGGTTGTGAAGCATTGATGAGTGTGTTGACGAGTCCAGTAAGATCTATGGAGGCGGGGTCAATGTGCTCTGCTGGGATCTCTGGGTAAATGAAGATTACACTCATTTATACAATGCTAAAGGTATTTTTTGATCTACAAACCATTCTTTACACCCTTGTAAAATCCTCCTAAACCACATACACAGAAGCGGACCCTGTACACATGAACATCATTACCAGGTTTCACCACCACATTCATCATTTCACATGCACCTAATCATTAGGACTAAATGCCTGAGCAAGTAAAAGCATTTTAAACTCTTCATATAAAAATATTACAATGATTCAAGCACTTAACAGCCTATCTGTACTTTAAGAGCTCTGTCCTGTTCAGATGATTGTTTCTGATTGGTGCTTGTCCTCCAAGAGAGACTCTGATTGGTTACCTGTTGACACCAGGAGCTCTCGTTCTTCTGTTCGGATCAACTTGCTTTGTCTTATAACTGAAAAAGACATATTATTTACCTCTTGACTAGCAGATATATTAATGCAAAGATTGCTTTCTTTATTCTACAGTTACTTACCTTGTGTATGAATAAGGAGCAGTGTTACTATGACAAAACATATTCTGATCCAATGTTTTACTTTGAGTTTAACCATCTCTGCAAAACAAACACAGTAAAAACACAGCTTCCATATTCGGAACTGTTTGTACCTGAGTAAATTACATAGCCTACAAAAGTGTGTATGCACAGTAATAAGAACATACATTTATGCATTGAGATTTCACCAACAGAGCTGATGTTGTGCTGCCCTCTACAGGTGAGTAATGCATGTGAACTGCACTGCCTAACATTTTGTCCATTTATTATTTATTCAGCGTCATATATAAAATAGCTGTAAATTATGCAGAAAATATGCTAAGACAATAAATACTCCACAATGCTTAAAAAAGATAGCTTTTTTTTTATACATACATTCTATTAATTGTTTTCCACAAATATCACACACACACACACACACACACACTATATTATTTTTGCCAGGGCTGCATTTATATGATTAAAAATACAAATAAATATAGACTTTTTTCCTCTCTGGTTTGGACATGTTTGCTAAGTGTGACAAGATTTCACGCTTCAAATTAATCTCCACAGAGTGTGGATCAGTCTCTGCAAACCCAATTAGCCTGAATCAGCGGCTCTTCTCTGGCTCTGTACACAGACCATGATGTTCACAAGTTAAAATGAGTCTTTCACTGCTGAACACATATCATTAAAGATGAAAGACTTCATTAGTAGCGCCACAACAGCACCAGCTCAATCCTCTAGAGAAATTTAGCTACAAAAATCCTTTTAACACCAGCCTGGAATAGCTACAGAAAATATTTCTTTCAGATTTTGTTTAAATATGCCTCAGGTAATTCTAATATAACTATAGACAGAAAATAGACAGATATCGAGAGAGTGAAAAATAATTTTCAGAAGTTTATTATTTTCATCCGGTTATTTTTCTAGGCATATTTAACATTTGACATGGCAGACAATTACCGCCAGTGAAATCGACATAAAAAAATAAACTAAAGTGTGTCTTTCGGTAACTGGAACTATAAATTAATATGCTGTCATAAATAGATAAATACTTAAATACAAAAATAAATACATACAACTCACTGATTATTATACATATCTAAAAATTTCCAAAAAGACAGAATTATTCATGCCAACTAAAATTACACTAGAAATAATCAAATTAAAAAGGTTTAAGCAGCATAAAAGTTCACACTGTATATAAAGTGCCAGGAAGAGGAAGAGTGTGAACTAAACAATCAAAAAAACAAATCCCACTCACCTGCAGAAGAGAGACACAGACACTGCAGGACACAGACAGCCGTCTGCTCGCTGTCCGCTGTCTCTCACACACTCACACACAGAACCAGCAGGGCATCATGGTCCCCGGAGAGGGCAACAGGCTGTAATAGCCCTCCAGTGTGTCACCTGAGCTCAGCTGGCAAACACAGAAGACTTGCTCTCAGCCCAACACACACACACACACACACACACACACACACACAGATACTCTCACAGATATAGAATCGTTCTCTTTCTCTCTCACACACAATCACAAACAAAGAAACTCTCACAGATATAGATTCTCTCTCTTCTGCTAAATGTAACACACAGTTATACAAACTCACACACATACCGGTTTCACTATAATGGTTTCATAAATACAATGTCAAATGACTTCAAAATCCCCAAAGCCAATTGAAATTTTATTTGGCTGAATTAATAGTATAGCATATTTTCTCTTGCAGATGTAGCTCTCCAAAAAGCCCTTAAGTTGGCACTTTTGGCCACTCTTTAAATACGAAAATGCCATGTCCTGTACACTAAGCCTCTCTTCTCAGGCACATTCTGTTTGGCAGCGTATGGTTTCTGGGACAGCGCAAGGCCTGGGAACCTCTGTTGTCCTGGAGACCAAGAACTAGGCAGAGGGCCATTCCCACAATAGCCCCTCTACTTGTGTTTGGCACAATATTTCCAGCTATATTCTGTTATTGCGACTCTGAACTCAGTGACTGGCTCTTTGGTGACCAGGAGATGCTAAATGTACAGTAATAAACCAGTCCATTAATGAATGGTTTTGCTTTCAAACCATTCCTTCTGGCTAAAATTCAAGTTCTTTATCCATAATATTTATTGCAAAATAACAGTGAAGACATTTAAAAAGTTATAGTATTTCTATTTTCAAACAAAGTAAATAACTTTTAAAAATATATATATTTGATCACAGACATATTAAGCACCCTTACGAAAGGAAAATATATTTACCAATATATTTCTTAAAATATATTGTGATATATTGTAATATAATATTTTCCCTTTTTATTTTCTAATATTTTATATATTTAAATACATAGAATAATATATTGATAATACATATATTATATAACATATTGCAAAATATACAAATGATTGCCGCTTAAAAAATAAATATTAAATCCCATATATAAGACTATATGCCTAATATATTACATTATATTTTCCAATATACTGCAATATAGTTTTGTTTCATAAGGGCAGTTACCTATATAATATTGATAAGAAATATTGAGCACCAAATTCAGCTTTGCATCATGGGAATAAATTATGTTTAAAAATTAATTAAAATAGATCAGTTATTTTATCTTTAAAACATGAAATATCTTACAGATCCCACATCTTTGGATGGTATTACATACATTTGTGCAACAATAAACGTCATATTTAATAATAAGTAATAATGTAGCATGACTAGTTGTATTCTAAACTCTTGTTTTCAAATGTAACATTCCCCAACAACACTGAGTTAAATGCAGCAGCATCTGTCTCTAAACAAAGGCGTGATTAAGGACTTCTAATTAAACAAGAAAAAACTGCAATGTATATTTTAATATATCTTTATTACTAACTGGTGCAATTTGAAGATTTAACATAAAAAAATCAAGTTCGTCATAACATTTGCATATTATCTCATCAAATTAAACTATTAAAACCTGGCCTTGACCAGAATGTAAATAAAGATTATTATTCAAAAACTGGAATGAATATAAGAGCTTAGAAGGCCACTAGTGTGAAATCATTTCATCTGAAACCAAAAAGAAGAGAAGGAAATCATCATTTGTTGGGTTTTTAAAAGGAAAATACACAACCGAATAGGTCCTAGGAAAATGAACAGTTGCTTTACTGATACCACCGAGAGCAAAACGATTATGGATGGCCTAAAAAGCAAAATGATGGAAGGATTGATTCATGATGAAGACAACCTAATGACCGGCAGAGAGGGACTGGAGCTCTAAAAGGCCAAGGCACAAACAATAAACAGCAGTGTATCTGTGTACATCAGTAGTCTGAGATCAGAACAGACGGTAGTCCGAGAGAAAATCAGATAGCAGTCCTTACTTTCAGAGAGCAGGTGAATAATAATAATGGGCAGCTGTTTGGTCTGAGATAATAATTGACAGTTTTTAATCCAAGCTAGAGTGTATAAGCTTTATTGGGCTGATTTGTGACTTATTGTGACTGATTGTGACTGATTGTGACTCATTTTTCTAGTTTAGCTGGTTTAGTTGAGAATAGTAATGGACTTGGACTAGTTTGAAATAAAAAGTTAAAAAGTTGTCTGTAGTGTTTATTCTGGGATAATGACAACAGTATTTGGTTTGAGATCATGGTTATTTGAGTTCATCTTGTTTAGTCTCACGATCGCAGGATTGTAGGATGGTTAATGAGATAGTTCACCCAACATTTACTCAACTCTCGTGTTGTTCCAAATCTGTATGACTTTGTTTCTCACTAAAGATAGTTGGAAAAAATGTCTCAGTGTTTTGGACCCAACTGACTTTACTTGCATGGACAAAAACATTTTTTATTTAGACAAAATATCTTTTGTGTCCACATTTGGTGAACTATCACTTTAAGCATCTGACACCATATTAAACCTAATTGTACTGCCTTGACCTCATCATAACCCCAGGCTTATAGCAGACAAAGTAACAGAGAAGAAAAGAATGTAAAAAAAACATCCATGGTCAAAATTACTAATAAATGAAAAAAAAAACCTCATTTCCAATTTATGGCTTTTTTTTTCTCTCTATTCAAACTCTTTGTTGTTACAGGTATACAGATATTAGTACTAATATTAGTGCAGTTTATCTTAAATTCCTAAATTCAAGTTGCAAAATTATATTTGCAAGGTTTACTGAGCATCAAGTCCCCATTAAATCAGAATTCTTCATCCAGGTGAATGAGATGGTGAGGGAAACCATGTTAAACGACGCAGACAACACTGACTGGAACAACACGACCAGCTGTTCAACACTGGACTTGACAAATGACTCGAACCTCAGACTGATGAACTTGATTTGAATCTTGATATTAAATATTATCTTGATACTTGATAGTCAGTACATTTCGACATTGTTAATGGTAAAATAATTAATTCTATAATTAAGGGAAGTAGATATGCAGAACACATAACCAGGGGCAGGATGGTAATAGTGAACTGAAACAACAAAAAACTGAAACTATAAACAAATAGTTTAAAATAAACATTAACAGAAATTCTAATTAAAAATAATAATAATGTTTCCGTTATTTTTATTTAGTTTAACTTTGTATTTAAAAAAAAATTAAAATGGAAAAAAAATCATATATGACAAAAATCAACAAAAACCTGGGGAACTAAAAAATGTAAAATATAAAAAATAAATTCACATTTGAACACCGAATTTATGAAGGATCTGTTCAATGCGAAACCATTTGGAAGACCTAAGTATTTGTTTTGGAGTAAAACATTCAGTAAGTGTAACTATTAATTATTGTAATTTGTTAAGTAAACTGGTCGATGTAAAAATGATTCTGCTGTCTAAGGATAAAGTTTGATAATTTCCCATAGTAAATTGACCCTGGAATGATCCGTGCGATTGATGTAGGGTTACAGTAAGGAAACTGTAGTTGTCATGGGAACGCTGGTCCCACAGTACAGTGGCAATACTCTTTGAGCCGGCCAGTAAATGTCCCGCTCACAGACGGGATGTGCTCATAGTTTGGATTTAGGCCAAACAGTTGAGGAATTCCTAACTGAGGCTCTGCTTTTGGTCCTTAAATGGCTAGTGGTGCAAATATGACATGTCCCACAGTGCAGTTCATGCTGACCGGAGTAAAAAGCTTTGTACAACCTGCAAAAGGAACTAAAAACAAGCTCAAGATGTGCAGAGAAAGAAGCTTCATCAAACCCAAATATTCGAAACGAAAGCAAGTGCAAACCGGAGGAGATGTCGATACATTTAGCTGCTCCGTGGATGACTCATGCAGTCCATGCATATGAAAAGATGTGTAAATAGAAAAATAAATGTTTACAAAAATGGCATAGCATCTGTTGTGTTCGCCTCCCTTAAAGTTCCCAGTCAAATATAACCACACAGTCTTGATCTGCCAAGTGCGGTGTCTACCACTAGAGATAAAACGCATGCATTCCATGCAGTGCTCTTTGCTTTGCAGGGGTAAAGCGTGACGTGGATACATATTTAGATATGACGAGTATTATGTCTGTGTCGTGTTGAGCTGTACAGAGTCTAGTCTTTAGAAAGAGTGAGTGAGTGAGTGCGTGTGAGTGCGTCTTTAGGGTGGTGTTCCCCACGCTCCATCGGAGTGGAACCCGTCTCCGGTGGATGAGGGTGGAACAGGTCCGCTGGGGGTGAAGGGATCAGTGTCTGTATCCGTCTCGCCCTCGGCTAAATAGCGCCGGTCGCAGCCCCAGCTCGACCCCGCTGTTAACCCTGAGGCCTTGCCCGTGACCTCCTCTTTCTCGGCAGAGATGCTGAATCCGCTGGGCGAGCGTTCCAGCTCCTCGTGAGTGACCGACAACAGCGACAGTGGCGTTCCCACCCTGCGGCCTCCCGACTGGCTGACGTTGGAGGACGGGGAGTGGCTTGGCAGTGGGCTGATGGGCAGGACGGTCGGTCTGGGCGGGTTGGCGTCGGAGCGTGTGTAATGCGGTGTGTTGTTCGGCGGCGGGCCGTAGCTGCAGTACACGCGGTCGCCTGCGACGCTGACGGTCAACGTGGGGTCGCAGCGCTCCATGGTCATGTGGCCGGGGCCTGTGAGGTCGGGTTGCATATGCATGTCCACCAGGAAATCCAGTTTCTTCTCCATGTCTTCCACCTGTGAGTGAGGCGAGGACAGTGTTTAGCAAAACAACTTTAGATAGGCCACACAACCAGCTGTCAGATTGCAGTACCTGTCTCTCAACCCGCACAAATCTACCCATCATGCTTTGGTCTTCGGGATCTGGCAGGCTTGCTTTGGGAAGATAGGACTCGTGTCTAAGAGAGAAAAATGGAGAGGGAATGTAGATCTGAAGAAAAGGGTATAAATGAGAATGGCTGCATCTACTTAATTTAATAAAAATTATACAAAATTATAAATGATAAATGATATACCTGCAGAGCTCTTCATTCAATATAGGGATTTATTAGTCATCATTATTAAATAAGGTTGCGGTTTTATTAGGATTATGCTCCAGCAAAAATAATATTGTAGCTTGTTTAATATATACTCATATAGTCTTAAACATAATAAAAATAAATATTTCTTAAAGTTTGGTGAGCTTTTACCTAGGTGACTGCTGGGTGGGGTACGGAAATGGTGCTTTCTGGGGTTTCTTGTGTTTTGGAGTGAGAGGTGGTCCTGGTGTCAGTATCAGATCTAGTCTACAGATGAAGCAAACAAGCAAATATCACATTATTTTTACAGTTAAAATGATGCAACAAACAATTGGAAATGGAAACATTTTATATAATTTTATAATCATAAAGTAATTTAAATGTTTTCTATAATATTTCTTTGAAAATGTGCATGTGTATGTTTAATGTGTGTGTGTGTGTGTATGTTACCGTGTCTGTAGATATTTGATTCTGGTGAGCATGTCCAGGTGTCCTGCAGAATACTGCTCAATCACATCCTTGACATCATATGGCCTCAGAGTCTCCTTAAAACGCTTCTTACTCAAAAGGAATATTATGATCCTACAAAACGAGAAAAAAATCGAGAAGTTCTTTAAAGTCTTTTGTTAGTTGCTTTGGATAAAAGCATCTGCTTAATGCATAAATGTAAATTTAATGCTCACCAAGGCTGCATCTATTTGATAAAATACAGAAAAAAAATATATATATATATTTGGTGTGCAATTACAACTGAAAAGTTTTCTATTTCAAAATATTTTAATTATAAATTATTCTGGCGAAGACAAAGCTGAATTTTCAGCAATCAGTCTTTTCTTTCACATGTCATTGTAATATTCTCATTTAGTTCAAAAGTAATTATTATTATTATTATTATCAATGTTGAAAACTGTTGTGCTGCTTAAAATATTTGGAAACAATTATAAAAGAACGAACAAATGAACGAATGAAAGAAAAAGAAAACAAACAAAAGAATGAGAATTAGAAAAATAAAGAAAGAAAAATTGTAAAAAGATCACAAGTGGTTTTTAAGGGTTATGGACACGAGATTTAATATTTGTGTACCGCAGTGCTCTTATGACTAATTTGAGAGTTGGAATCATCTCCTCCAGCAGTATATCTGGCGGGAAGCCCCTCTCCTCAGGAGTGGGGTCAGGCAGACCTCCTGTATCTACAGTGACACAATAAAACAAGATTAGATTAATTGCATTGGTATACATAATGCATTTATAGGAGTATATATATTATTTTAGCGTGTAAATTGCTAAGAGTGTGTATTTATGTATATTGAGTATGCATATTAACTGTTCAAGTACTGTGTACTGTTTTTTCTAAGTATGCACAAGTTAAAAGTTAAGTACTTTAAAGAATTCAGCTTGAGTAAATGCATCTTCAGTATGTGAATGAGGTGTGTGTTTGGGAGTGTGGCATACCCTCAGAGCTCTGTCTCAGGGCATAGGCCTTCATTCTGAAAGCAGTTCGGAATCTCTCTCTGTTACTGAACCCTGCTGGTTTGCCCTCTTTTGATGGACTCTCCTCAACCACCTCTGCTGGCCCGCAGTTCCCTGACACACTTTCAGGATTGGCAGCAGGCATCATCACACGAGCCCTGACCGTCGACGGTCTCGGGGTCGACAGCCGCACACGTTCCAACAAACTCAACTTCTGACTGAAGAAGAGACAGAATAAAAGATGAGTTGAATCTCAGAGCTCTGAACACATTTAGCATTCTTTATCATTTTGTAATTCTTATTGAGTGTTCCTCAAAAGACAAAACAGAGTCTTTGTCAGTTAGAAATCAGAAATGGGAGAGGAATGGATGATAATAGTGTCATAAAACACAGGTCATGTGTTTATATATATAAACTTTATATATAGACTTCTATTTCAGATAAATGGAAAAATGTAAACAACTCTTATAATAAGAAGAAATTTATTTCTTGAGCACCAAATCACGTTATAATGATTTCTGAATGTCGTAATGGCTGCTGAAAATTCAACTTTTGTCATCACAGAAATAAATTTACTTTACTTTTCTAGTTTAATATGTGTATGCAGGCTGTAGGTATAGGCAAAGGTGCACAGGGCCCTCCATAAGAGCTAAAGCCTTGGGGAATCTGTTAGTCTTAATGCGGCCCTGCACACACACACACACACTCGCTCTCTCTCTTCCTGCAGGAGAAACTGAACCCTTCCAAAGAAACAACGCAGGGCATTCTCTTGTGAAGGGTCCCCAAGGATGGACACACACACAGTCTATGTGCTGCGGCACACACAGTATCTCTTGAGTACAGTGAAAAGAAGGAGATTGAAGTGGTGAGAGGGACTGAAACATCTTGAAATACTCCACAATTACAGCTTATTACCAACCATTACCGATACAACACTTTCCCACACACACACACAAAACACAATCTGTCTACAGTCGATTCAAACGGTCTGAGAAGGTTTTAATGATTGAAAATGACTTTGTGTGTTTATGTGTGTGTGTTGTAGATTCATGGGACATACAGGAAAGCAGTGAAAACGTGAGAACAGACAGGAAGAGAATCAATGCATAGATTTCACATGAAAAAAAATGAATGGAGCATAATATCACAAGCTACTTAATAGCGTGTGTATGGTCCAGTTTCTCCATTTCGGACTTGTTTTAGTAGGTCATTGATAATGTCAGGCTGCAAGTTTCCCAGCCATTTGGCTTTGTTTGTAAGTGTGTGTGTGTGTGTGTGTGTGTGTGTGTATTTGTACCAGTGGGTCAGGTTTTGCTTACATTGTGGGAACAAAATAACTGTAAATGGATGTTAAGACCTGAAATGAACTGCATACTAGACAATGTTTTAATAAAAATGTTGAAGTGCAGAAAGGTTGTGTGAAGGATTGGCATTACGTATCGATCAGGAAATGAAGTCATAAGGAATCTGATTCAACTAAGCTAATCCATAATTGATTCTTTTACTGAGCACTTTTGTAAAAGCAACTCATTCTATCAATAATTAGTTTAACTAAACAATAATGCTAAATAATGGATTTTCTTGCAAACTTTTGTGTTCCTTAAAAATAAAATGTGTTAGCTTTCCTATGATAAAGTTTGCATTTGCTTGCAAATATTTAGCATTCTCCTGAGAAACTTTGTGTTCCCCATTAAAGTTTTAATCTTTCACAAATATTTTTCTTTCCCCTGAGAATATTTGCATGCCCTTGCAAAACAGAAATAAGAGAAAAAAAAAATGAAAAAAAAAGTGCTAATAGAAGCAAATACATTAACGAGAGAATACAGACATTTTGTGAATGCATAGTTTCTTAGGAGAATGCAATACCTTTGCAAAAGAAGCCAAGTTTTGTGAGCGAATGCAAAAACCTCTATAACAATATAATATCTCTGTGTCCCAATATCGGCTCCATATTCTGGTAACTTTTATTATTTTTATCAAAAAATTTAACTCTGTAGGTCATATCTGTCAGTCATTTCAACTGATTCACTCAAAAGAATCAGTTCATAAGAGTCATTTGTTCCTGAATGGGACTATACTGGACTAAGAGGACAATGCAATAGAAATGTGGACTCTCTATTTGTTTTTATATTTAGACATTCAAGAACAGTTAGAAAAACCAAACATCAAGAAAATGAAGAACCAGTTCAGAAGAAAAAAAACAGTTCTTGATTCCAACCCTCAGGTGGAGAAAAGGCATTTTTTGAAGTGAACGCAAAAGTCTTTACCATAATATTAGAGTAAAAGTGTGCATGTACTGTATGGTTTGGTTTCTCCATTTGGACTTGCTTGGTGGGTCAACAGTAGTGATAATGTCAGGCTACAAGTTTCCCAGTGTATGTGGATATTCACGCAGGTGTGTATTTGTGTAGCTGTGTGTTTTGCACTAATGTATTAGCAGTATTAATGTGTAATCTGATCTCTGATCTGGACTGAACATGGATTACAGGTCTCGGGTCAGGTGCTACAAACAAGCCCAGCACTCACTCAGTCCAACCCTCTCTCTGTTTCTATCTGTAAATCTTCCATCTTTTAACAAATGGCCTGTCAGGCCAGTGTCCAGGTCAAGGACAACTGATACTTATTATTATATACGCAGTCCATCTTTGTCATGGCTCTTCATGCTTAGATCGCTAATAACAGTTCCTATCATTTTCCTTAGTGACACAGACGTCACACATCTAGCCGTCCATTAGATTCTCCCACACACACTCATGTTCCCTCTCCCTCGCTCTGCTCTGACACCGTCATCTATCAGTGATCCATAATTCACTCTTTTCTAATGGACTCGGTAATATCACATATAGAACTACTGTCCACGTGTCCCCGAACTGAGAAACGAGCTCTCACGATCTCTCTCTCTCTCTCACACACACACACACACACACACAGGAACGCACTGCTGGTCATTACGCCTCTGGCACTGAATTAATGGAGGTGGTGGTTATTAGGAGTTATTTAAGGAAACACATTTCGCAGATTCATTAATCTCACACTTCCCAGAGATGCTGGAAATCTTTAAAATAGTGAGCGAGAGACCGAGGGAATGAGAGAGAGTGACTTACCTAGCCATAACCTCAAGAGGCTCCTTCCTGCAGGTGATAGAAACAACACACGTTTAGTTTTACCAGATCACATTTGTGACCCTAGACCACAAAACCCTTAAATCTTAATTGTCAATTTTTCAAAACTGAGATTTATACATCATTTAAAGTTTTCACATCATCTGAAATTTTCCAAATAAATTCTTAGCAATGCATATTACTTATCAAAAATTAAGTTTTGATATATTTACGGTAGGAAATTTACAAAACATCTTGATGGAACATGATCTTTACTTAATATCCTAATGATTTTTGCCATAAAAGAAAAATAATTTTGACCCATGCAATGTTTTTTTAGCTATTGCTACAAATATACCCCAGCGACTTAAGGTTTTGTGCTCCAGGGTCACATTTATGATTACAAAACTCTCTTCATTTGCAGTGCGTTTGGGTATACACTTGGACAAAAGTATATTCATATAACTGGTAATATTGGTCAATAATTCTGTGTTTAATCTTTTACATACCAGAAATTATTAAACAAATCAACAGAATGAGGAAGGTATAGTTTGCTTATCGGTTGCTAGTTATAAGTTACTAACTGAAATCACAATGCCAAGTGTCAGTAAGGGAGCAGTATGAATAAATGCTGCATTAAAAGGGATTTTAAAGAAGACTTTTATTTTTATATTTAATAATAATTACTATTTGGACTTAGATTTAGATTTATTTCAGTTTTTGTTTTTGTCTATTTCAAGTTGGCCATTTGTTTCAGTTCGTTGCCAAAGCAACGTTCCTATTTTCTATTTAATATTCTTCTTGAATATTTCAATCTTATTTTATTTTTGTGTTATTTCCGATAATGGAAATGTATTTAAAAGTTTTAGTTAATAGTAATAAATAAGCCTTGCTCCCAAACTCATTCATTAATTCATCGAAGGCATTCTGTCATTTTTGTGTTTTTTGAAAGATTTTTTTTTAACAACAAATAAATTACATTTATTACAGCAGTGTCCCCTTTTTTGCAGGGCTCTTAAAATTGTCAAATTGACCTATATTTGTATAAATTTGTCCCTCTCCTGGATAGTCAGTAGTGATTATCTGAGACTGCGTTAATTCTAGAAATAATCAAACAAGCACCACATTTTGCACTGATTTACTGAAAGCTAATCTCACATTTTAAGAAGATATAAATCTGCTCAAATCTTGCTTATTTTACTCTTATATTAATACACTTGTATTCAGGCTCCAACCAAATAATTTTTACAATTAGGATGAAAAAGGAAATTGTCCACGCACAGGTGTGAGTACCTCCCTGTAACCTCTAGCAGATCTCTAGATGATGCTGTCTCTGCATGCAGACACACACACATATGGAAATAAACAAAATAAATGAACATTAAAAAGAGATGCATGGAAATCATGAGAATAAAACAAGTGAAATCTGTCATGAGTATCTGTGAAATCATAAAACATCCCAGGCATAACATGAAATCATGATGATGACCAACATAAAGGCAAGTCCTTGTAAACTAAAATATATTCAAATGATTTTTTTTTGAGCAATGTATGTGTATGATACCTGAAGCATGGCAGAGAGATCACAGTTTCATAGAATCTCCATGTGGCGATGAGATCGTCTCTGACGGGGTTGGTGGAGTAGTATCTCCATGCAGCCTGAAATCAATATTCAGTATTGAATATTAAGCAGATGTGCAGTTGAGGAATGAGCCTAAAGGGGTGAATTTAATGCTGATTTAAGTTGGTTTCTGGTTACCTGTATTAATGAAGCTGCAGGATTTCTGCGTTTCTCAAAGTGTTTCTGTCTGTGCTGTTCCTGAACTTTCAGAGCCAACCCAGAACCGAGAATACCCTACAAACATAACCAGACTTCAGCATAAACTGGTAGGCTATTTTTTAAATAGCATACTATCATACCTAACCACTTCCCAACTGAATGATGTTACATTTACATGTAGTCATTTAGCAGACGCTTTATCAAAATGAGGACAATAGAAACGCTCAAAACCAGCAAAAGAGCAATAATATGCTAGTTCTACAACAATTCTCGGTTAGCCGAACGCAGTACAAGTAGCAAGGTGTATATATATATATATATATATATATATATATATACAGTGGGGCTCGAAAGTTTGGGCACCCCTTGCAGAATCTGTGAAAATTTGAGTAATTTTCAAAAAATAAGAGAGATCATACTAAATGCGTGTTATTTTTTATTTAGTACTGTCCTGAGTAAGATATTGTACATAAAAGATATTAACATTTAGTACACAAGACAAAAACATTGCTGAAATTATTAAAATAACCCCACTCAAAAGTTTGGGAACCTTTGGTTCTTAGTATTGGGTTCTGTTACCTGATGATCCTCGACTCTCTTTCTGTTTTGTGATGGTTGTTCATGAGTCCCTTGTTTGTTCTGAACAGTTAAACTGAGCAGCATTCTTCAGAAAAATCTTTAAGGTCCTGCAGATTCTTCAGTTTTCCAGCATCTTTACATATTTGAACCCTTTCCAGCAGTGACTTTATGATTTTGAGATGCACCTTATCACACTGAGGACATTTGAGGGACTCAAACACAACTATTTAAAAAGATTCAAACATTCACTGATGCTCCAGAAGGAAACAAGATGCATTAAGAGCTGCATTAAGAGAAAACTTTTGGAATTTGAAGATCAAGGTAAATTGTACTTAATTTGTGTACCGGGAAACATACAAGTATCTTCTGTTGCTTACGAAGGGCAGAACTAAATTTAAAAAAATTATATTTCAACAAAATTTGGCCATCTTCATCATGTTTAAAAGTTTTCACCCCCCAGCTCTTCATGCATCTTGTTTCCGTCTGGATCATCAGTGAATGTTTGAATCTTTTTAAATAGTTTTGTTGGAGTCCCTCAAATGTCCTCAGTGTGATAAGGTGCATCTCAAAATCATAAAGTCACTGCTGGAAAGGGTTCAAATATGCAAAGATGCAAAGACTGAAGAATCTGCAGGACCTTAAAGATTTTTCTGAAGAACGCTGCTCAGTTTAACTGTTCAGAACAAACAAGGGACTCATGCACAACCATCACAAAACAGAAAGAGAGTCGAGGATCATCAGGTAACAGAACACAGTACTAAGAACCAAGGGTTCCAAAACTTTTGAGTGGGGTTATTTAATAATTTCAGCATTTTTTTTTGTATTGTGGACTAAATGTTAATATCTTTTATGTACAATATCTTACTCAGGACAGTACTAAATAAAATATGACATGCATTTAGTATGATCTCTCTTATTTTTTGAAAATTACTCGCATTTTCACAGATTCTGCAAGGGGTGCCCAAACTTTCGAGCCCCACTGTATATATATATATATATATATATATATATATATATATATATATATATATATATATATATATATATATATAAGAAAACAAGTAGATAGAATAGAAAAAGAATAGTGTTAGAGGCCTTTTTTGAAAACAAGCAATTAGAAAACAAACCAGCTTCAATGCTTCAAAAAGTACCTAACCAGAATTTGCTTACATTTTTTTCAATAGAGCTAAGTCTTGGGAGACTGATATCAGTGACTGATTTGCTGTTCACACGACACTGTGTAGTTAAAGATGCATATAATGAGTTGTGTCAGTAATATTTTGTATAAAATGAGTTAAGAAATTCAATGTTTGCAGTATAGTTTTTGTCGAGCTAGAATAATAACTGGAAGCAGATGCCACTGTGAGTTACAAATGGCCATACCTGCTCTTACGTTAAAAATAAGGTGGATAGTCTCGCAATCACACTATAATTTGTTAAAGCAAAAATTCATTTTAGACAAAAAAGAAGCTGTACTCACTGCTGGAAGAGCAAAAAACGACACACCAATAAGAGCGAAGGTCCCGGCCAGAAGACGCCCTGCCCACGTCTTTGGGGTCTTGTCACCGTAACCGATGGTTGTCAAGGTGATCTGACACAAGAGTGAAATCATATGTCATCAGTGTGATTAAGGCTAACACGGCTAAGAGGCTATCAAAGTACTTGAGCTGTAAAACCATTAAAAAGGTTGCATTAATGGAGCTGCTTTTAGTGTCACAAAGGTGGTATAAATGGGGCTGCTATAAAACCATCACAAATGGTAGTGTTAATGGAGCTGCCGTCAAAAGAAATGCCGTGCATTTAAAAAGAAAAACACTTTTGAACTTGTGACACAATGGTTCAGATTTTCTTTTCTATTAAATTTACTTTTGATTTTCATCATGGAGGAAAGCTTTTAAGCATCTCAAAAATGCTAACAAAATGTATCTTAATTATAATTGTAGAGCTGATTTTATTCAGTCAAGCTACAGTATAATATATGTGATCCTGGAGCACAAAACCAGTCTTAAGTCGCTGGGGTATATTTTGTAAAGATTGAAAAAAAAAACACTGCATGGGTCAAAACGATCGATTTTTCTTTTATGCCAAAAATCATTGGGATATTAAGCAAAGATCATGTTCCATGAAGATATTTTGTAAATTTCCTATCATAAATATATAAAAAACATTTTTTTTATTAGTAATATGCATTGCTAAGAACTTTATTTGGACAACTTTAAAGATTTCCTCAGTATTTCGATTTTTTTTGCTCCCTCAGATTCCAGATTATTCCAGCCAAATATTGTCTGATCCTAATAAAACAAAGTTTATTTATTCAGCTTTCAGATGATGTATATATTTGCTTTTACACATATTTGCTTTAAAAATAATAAGGAGAAGAAGAAGATTTTAAAAAAAATAATAATAATAATTAAAATAATAATAATGTCAGCTTGGTACAAACTTTAAAGTGGCCTTCAAAGTGTATGAATTTTAAAAATGAGCATCTCAAAAATGATGGAGTATAAAAAAATGGTGCTACTGTACAATAGAGTGGTGGAACTGTATATATATTATACATAAATATTCTAGTCATAGATGGATAGATAGATAGATACATAGATAGATAGATAGATAGATAGATAGATAGATAGATAGATAGATAGATAGATAGATTTACTTCGTTATCCAAAATCTGAGTTTGCTAGCTCAGTTTGAATTCATTTAAAAGGCATTCTCAAATCAACTTGAAGTTCTGAATGCAAGTGCAGTGTGTCTTTCTCACCAGTCCCCACCAGAGGGCGTCTGCATAGGTGTCAAAGTCCTGTGGGGCTGGTGTTGTTGAGGGGCCCTCGCTGTATGATGGCTCTACCGTGACATCATCCTTCTCAACCAGGTACACCAGGAAAGAAGCCAGGATCAATGACAGGAAGCCGATGTACCACGCTGTAATCAGTTCCTGACCGCACACACCAGCCGGGAAACACACACACACACACACAGCAGTACTGAGATCAAACATCACCAGACACTGATATCTGATTGTTTTTGCTTGCGTATGTACTTTGAATGTCTGTGTATCGCAGACCATAGCATTTTTGAGGAATTGCTGTGTGTCTATTTGGGATTGTGTGCACATTGCCGACCCCATGGGTTTATTTGAGCATGCTTGACATGATTTGAACAAGCAAGACGTGCTCTTAGATGTTGATCAAGAGGGAATGACCTGTTGGCGTACATCACATCATGTGTGAGAATACCTTGCTGTGTGTGTATATTGCAGATCCCAGCAGTTTCCAGGTACCTCCGCGGCGGTCCATTCGTAGCATTCGAAGGATCTGCAAGAAGCGCAGACTGCGCAGCGACGTGGCCAACACATTTCCCTGGTTTCGTACAGCAACCACCGGCACCGAAGCAATCAGTACAAAGATATCTGACAACACAGAGAACATATAGCCTCTTATGCTCATTAAAGCTGCATGTATTTTGATAAAAAAAATACAATAAAAATAGTAATATTGTGAAATATTATTGCAATTTAAAATAATACAATTTTATTGGAATATGTTTTAAATTTTAATTTATTCCTCCAATGGCAAAGCTGAATTTTCAGCATTTTTACTCCAGTCTTCAGTGTCACATGATTCTTCAGAAAAGATTCTAATATGCTGATTTAATTTTCAAGAAACGTTTCTTATCTTCAATGTTGGAAGCAGCTGTGGTGCTTAATATTGTTATGGAAACTGTAACACATTTTTTTCAGGATTATTGATGAATGGAAAGTTCAGAAAACAGCTTTTATTTGAAATAGAACACTTTTGATCAATTTAATGTGTCTTTGCTGAATTAAATGACTTTATTTAAAAAAAACTCCCAAATGTTTGAATGTAGTTGAGTATGTGCATACTGTGCGTGTATGTTCCAGTGTGACTGTGTTTGTCTGGGTCAGTGTGTTTAACTCACCCAAGACACACAGCGGTTTGCGGGCGAATTTGAGCCGTCCTCTCCAGCCCTTATATCGACAGCAGCAGCCGGCGGCCCATATCCTCAATGCAAACTCGCCTCCAAAAATAAAGATTGTAAATGTCTCCTACAGGACGAGAAACATTAAGTCATATTCCTCTCAACCATTCAATCTCACAGACTATGAACAGAAGGCACACACTCACCAGAATCACCAGCCAGTGAGCCGAATCTTTCTCATGCTCTTTGAACGTTGTTAAAATTGACAGAATCAGGCATCCCAAAACAATCAGAAACCTAGAAATTCAGAAAACAGAGAGTGAGCAGGAGCTTCATTCAGTGTGTGGATAGATAGATAGATAGATAGATAGATAGATAGATAGATAGATAGATAGATAGATAGATAGATAGATAGATAGATAGATAGATAGATAGATAGATAGATAGATAGATAGATAGATAGATAGATAGATAAATAGATAAATAGATAGATAGATAGATAGATAGAGCTGTGGGGGGAAAATGGAATTGAAGATCTTTTTAGTTGCTATGGATACCTTAGCTGAGTCATGATAAAATCTTTTTTCTTTTTTTTTTTTTTCTTGGAAAGACCTGCTACCTTTAGATATAAACGCTCATGGTATAATTTTACCAGCAGAGGGGGCTGGTGAATATACTTCCCTTCACACAAACACTTGCACACAAATCCTATTACCAGATGCTGAGCTGGTAAGGTTTAAAAGCTTAATTTTTTTACATCAGGTAGTCAGAAACTTGGTGCTGCTGTATTCTGTATAGGATGCTCATTCAATTTCCTTCCTGAATATCAAGCCGGACAAAGACGCATGGTGTGCTCGCTTACCTGGATATTTAATTATGAGAACTGAAAAGAAACTTTGAATTCTGTCATCATTTACTCGCCCACACGTCTTTAGAAACCCATAATATGATTTGCATGCTCCACAAAAAAGACACCATAAAAGAAGCATAATAGAGTAAGAGTGAAGAAGACCATTTTCAGCAAAATCCAAGTTGGCATCAAATTAAAAATGATTCCTATCTATGTGATAAATCAATGCTTATCTTATTATTCGCCTATGTATGTCTCATTTTTCAAAACGTTTTTTTTTTCAATTCTAGTGGAATTACATACCTATCTCTGGTAAAGTATGCAGTTCTGTAGAACTATTCAGTCCAACACTTTCTTACAATCGACAGTAAGCTTACATTCAGATCAGCCTCCAACCAATAAAGGTGTGTAATGATTTGTGTATGCATGTGACTGCCCTCAGATGCTGTTTTCTGCAGTGTTGTTTTGTTACGTCTGGGAATCTAGTTGTACTGTGTGGCATCCAGCAGAGCACACATGCAGACTCACATATTTCCCTTATTGTCTCACTCTATTCATCAGTTGACCTGTTGGCAGTTTCTATGGTTTTACATTTGTTGGTTATATCTGTGCTGTTTCCATGGTTACACATTTTCATCATACACACATATACACAGCCATACACACTGCTACATGCTCAGCATCTGGTCTCCAGTGAAAGCTTTTAGCATCAGCACACAATGAACCTATAAGGGTGATACAGCTCTCTCTTTTACTGCGTGTCGACTGAAGTGTGCAGGGTTTTCTTGAAGAGCAATGCTTCCCTCAACAGAACGATGGAATGCCACGACTCTCAGGGTGCTGTAAAAAACCATGATGTTCTTAATGAAAAGGGCTATTAAGAAATAAAACTGCTCAACAACCTAGAATGTAGAGATGATTATAAAAAAATATGATTATATATAACTTATCTAGACTTAAAATTTATAAAGAGAATGTGTTTTGAGATAAATATCTGTACATATAAAGTGTTATCCACACAATAAAAAATATGTTATTATTATTTAAAATACAAAAAATAAAACAAATAATTTTTGCATAATTATTGTTAGACATTTGTGTGCCTTTTTTACATTTCACAGGGAATTTTTGGTGTGAGGTGAGCAATGCATATAATATTACATAATCAAATGTTTGTGAGGTCTATTATGTCAAAGCCTGAAAAATAATGGTGGTGTCTTATTTCATAATCAAATCAGATGACTGCATTCCAGCAACAAGATACATGTATCATATGTGATCAGCCAGCAGGCATCACTGATGTGTAACCGTTGATAGTCATGTGCTGATGCATTCATTTGTCTGAGGTTACAAAGTTGAGGACATTCTCCGTGAGTTCAATCATTTCTGCAGCTTGGTTTCAATGAAAGAATTACCCAATATAGAGAATGACAAAAAACGAAACGGCAAAGCAAAGCAAAAAAAAAAAAAAAAAACAAGCAAACAAAACGAAACAAAAAAACAAAGAAAAACAAAGAAAAGCAAAACAAAAGAAAAATTGTGGAAAAATACTAAAACGTTTAAAAACACAATCCCAAAAAAAACAAGATACATAAGACAAAAAAACACAAAACAAAAATTCAGCAACAAGTGTCTGATCTTTCTATAGGCATCATCACGTGTGGATGCTTTCATTTGTCTGATAAAGTTGTGGATGTTTATAACGAGTCATTTGTGCAGCTTGGCTTCATAAAAGCTCTTTTTGGAATGACAGGAAGTTTTAAAAGTTCCAGTATGTTTCCACAGACTCTTTTATCCAAAAACATCAAGGAAAATCTTATTTTTTATAAAATGACAAACTCAGTGCTGTTTACAAAGAATTGTTAAAGATGTTTTTGAATATAGAGGTTGGTGAGAGCAATTCACACCAATCAATAGTGATTCAGTTGGTAAGTGGACACAATAAAATCTGGGAACATTTTATACTCCACAGATTGAACGCAACTATGCAGTGTGTAGTTTTTAACTAAAAACCAAATAAGACCATCGGCATGCAGAGAGAAGGTATGTTTTTTGAGAATGCACATTAATCACGGGGTAAACATGATCAGTGCTTTTACTACTAATTAATCTTCTACTGTTATACTTTACCATAGAGGCCCAGCTTTTTAAATATTCAAAAAAAATTAATTTTGGTTATATATGAACATTTAAGGGAACATTCCATTTTATTATTTTTTAAACATTATGGGAATGTTATGTAAATGTTCTCTGAACATTCTGAAAAAAGCAGAAACATTTATAAAATGTTAGACGTATGTCCAACTAAACGTTTCCCAAAAATTTTCTATGAAAAATACCAGATAACTTTCAATTAACATTTTATTAACTTTACTGAAAGACCGTTTGTTCACAACTCAGAACATAAGCTGTTCCCGAGGGATATACTCTATTCTGCAGAACAAAATTCTACAGTATTTCTTATTTCAGTCTCTTTTTGGGTCTAAAACATAAAGTTCAAGAGAAATGCAGAAGTGGAGGAAACCCAAAATACTGCATGCATGTCTTGGAACGAGAGGGTCTGTCATGGAAGCTTCCCTATACCTGTTTTCTGTCTTGGTAATGCTGTAAGAGTTATGTGTACATGTGCATCTAGGAGAATGTGTGTGTAACTTGTGTGGCTGTTTGTCTGATCGATGTTGAGGGCATATTGGCTGTAATGGGAGCATCAATACGTGAGGTGAGTCATAACAGGACACATCAAACTTTATAATAGAACACACACATACACACACACACAGCCATGCGGTTCTGCTCCAGAGCATGCTGGATACTAGAGTGAATTATTCTGTAGTACTTGTGAGGAAAAGAGAAGGAGCCAGAGAGAGAGAGAGAGAGAGAGATGTAGCACCATTAGAGGTTATTAGTGAGGTGGATGTTAAAAGCACAGTATTTCTCTGCTGATTTCAGGGAACAGCAGATTACAGCTCTCACCGGAGACCTGAGCACAAAGCAGCAAGCATGTGCAGACAAGAGCTTCAAAACCCCCCAAAATTGCTTTTCAGGTCTATTTAGTCTGATTTTAAAATACGTATGCTGCAGGGTTATTAGTATTATTCAGACAAACTGAACTAAAAATGTGCATTTTAGATATATTTCAATGGTTGTAGTTTTGGAAACAAAATGTAATGTTGCACAAAAAAAACCTAAATGAGAAAAAATGATTATTGTTATATGAAAATGTATATAGTGTACCTACACTCATATCAGCCCTGTGAAAAAGTAACTGCCATATTAAACCTAATATCTGCTTGGATGACAACAACTGCAACTAAACACCTCCACAAGTTTGTTCAGAGCTTTGCTTGTCTCTGCTGAGCAGCTCATTCTCCTTTGAAAAACTCTCTTTTAACCCTGACAAACTAGATCTTCAAGTGTGAACTGTTTCTTCACGTCCCCCTTCCTCTCTATAGGATTCAACTCAGAACTTTAACTAGGCCACTCTAAAACTTTACTTTAATTTCCTTTCAGCCACTGAAATGACGATTTGAGTCCTGAACACCGACCTAAGCTCATGCTTGAGATGCCTGCTGTTGCTCTGGGAATTTTGAGACTTCCTCTTTCAGGAGCTGCCATGTTCTTGGAGAAATTTTTGTCCGGTCAACCACTTCTGGGAATATTCACCACTACTCTATTCGCAGGTAATGGATTGCACTGTGGTTCAACAGAGGCCAAGAAATGGACTTTGTAACCCTTTCCAAACTATAGTAGCTTAATGTTTCTTCAGTTTTTTCTTTAATTGGGGCATATGACCATGTAAAAGCTTTGTAGTGAACACTCATCTCAAAAAAGGTTTGTCCATTTACATTCAACATATGAGACCTGTGATAGTCTCCTAAATCTAACTGCCAAACAAGATTTCTTTTCTTTCTTGATTTCAAGACCAATTCAGGTAAATTTTTCTCAGGGGCAGTATCAGTGTTCTGTGAATTTTCCTATAAACAAGTGAAATGCTGTAAAAACGGTCAGAAATGTAATGTGATAACATCCACTGAGATTAAACTGGAGAGTTGTGATTAAATAATAAAAAATATTATATCAAATATATAATAGTATGTATAAAATACATATTTAATAAAAATTTAAAATAAATATTTCAGAAATGCAATGTGATAATACAAAAACATCCATTAGAGATATAAATAATAAATAATACAAATAATTAGTATAAATAATTATTTAAACATACTATTAAACATTAATATAAATAGTAAAAAATGTGTATTATTAATATAATAATTTCTCTCTCACACACACATACACACACACACACCATTTGTTCCATTTAGTTGGCATAATTATATATATATATATATATATATATATAATGTATTTTATTTATTAGCAAACATATGTAGATAGTACTGTTACAAAACAACATTAACAAAGGTAGAGCATTTACATATCCCATCTTGCCTACAGCACCAGAATCACTCATGCACATACCAAACGCATATACTTCCACATTTCCATAAGGTGTAATGTATGTGTAAGCCAAACACACAGTCTTCCTGTGTAGGTATAATCTGTTTGTTCACTTTTAGCTGTGGCTCTAATTTGGGACAGTTGCTGAGCAACAGAAGCTGTGGAGTACATCCCTGTGTCATGCTTTGGAAACACTCTGACACTTACTCCCTTATTTTTGTTTGCTGTTGGTTGCACAGCAACTGCTTAAATTAGAAGTGCGTGTAAGTGTGTGTCTGTGCGGTGAGGAGGCTGAGTGGTGTAAATATGCTGGAAGTGTGTATGTTCATCGGCAGACAGTTGAGCAGCCCTCCTCCGCTGCACAAGGCAATGTTACCATGGATACATGTCACATGACTGTGTGCTTGAGGAGGCAGTAAAGTGGCTATAGCAAATAAAGAGAGAAAAAGACTGAGATATATCGAAAGATGCTATTTTTAAATCAAATTAAATCCATTTTCTACTCCATAGAATACATTTGAATGCTTCTGTTTGATCGGAGAAAACGCTTTAACAAGTTTTTAAAAGTGGACATATCTAAAGAAACATCTAAAGACAAACTCTTCAGCGAACATTTGATTCACTACTATTAACACACTTTGCATGTTTCTACTCAACTATAAAAAAATCCTAAATCCAAATAATAAAATGCAACTAACCATATAACGTGCACAGTTAGCATCAGGCCAACATGGACAGGTTGCATGACTTGCTCTTTTCAAAACTAGCAATAAAATGACTGCAATTATTATAAAAATTGCTTGTAAGATGAACTATTGGCTATACCAACTGCATTAAACAGTCAATTTCCTATCCAGTCAGTGTTGGAATAATTTTGCATAATATTCATAAACATAAATATAAATAACATTGACCGACATCAATATTGGCCAATTGTTTCTTACTCCAAAAATATTGCTCTCGCCAATCACACTTTTCTTTTCTTTTTTTTCTTACAAAATATGATGCATTTCATAGCATTTTCACTTTTAACAAAGGTGAAGATCTTATTTGATCCAATTCAGTGGTATTAAATTACATGAAATAGACTAACTGAAAATATTTTCTCACTCCTTTTCAGATTTGGTTATTTAAATTACATTACTTCTTCTTGGCATTAAAACTGAAACTTTTGACATTTGACAGCTTTTTGTTATTTTGAGAAGTGCATTAAAGCACAGGGTAGAATGGGACTTAAGGACATTTTCTTCTGTGAAGCAAAAGTTAAAAGTGTCCAGAACAGTTCATATAGTTTTAGTGACAGTGACATAAACTATAGACCAAGTATAAAAAATGTCCAATGTTTTCATGTTATTTGGTAGGTAGGTAGCTGTACATGTGGGATGCATGTATCAACAAGATTTAATTTCACTTTGCTCAATGAAAACTACACTAAAACTAAAACATGTACTACTGTACAAAATCAGTATTAAAAATATAATAATATAAAATCTAATGAAAAAATGCTCCAACATGCATTAAGAATATAAAACTAAAAATAATTAATAAATACACATGGTGATTAGCAGCATCTATACCAAATTATTGCATTTTTTTGGCCACGTAAAAGTACAATTATTTAAATAAATAAATCATAAATAGATACATCATAAATAGATACAATTATTCCAGTATCCCCATCACGTTCTATTGAACTAGATCCAGTAAGATTGACAAATAAAGTTATTCTGAGTTCAAAAGTCAAAGAGCTTTTGTACAAATTTGTACCCCCCGGAGCCATGTAAAACACTTTTTTTCATGGATACACTTTTTTATTAAACTTCTCATGGACCGATGGACTGCAACACCCATTGAGTGGCATCAAACAGCTTGAAAGATCAAAGACGATTTTTTAAATAACTTCAAATTGGTCATATACACCAAGGATGTCTTCAGGGTGAGTAATTTATGGCTTAATTTTAATTTTTGGGTGAACTAACCCAAACCTGATGCTAACGTGAGGTCATTTATAATATATATAATATATCCAAATATTTTAGTTCAACCAACTAGTTAGAATACATTTGATAGAAAAACAAAGGATGTGATGTTACAGAGTTACTACAGTAATAAAGCCATGCCCCCGGGGGATTTTATTTTATTTTTTCAAGATGCAGGGCTGTATAATGCAGAAACTTAATTAACTAATATTTGATTTTAAAGATGTTTTTACAGTTATTTTGCATAGCCACTGATTCACTAACGTAGAATCCTGAACTGGGTGTCCTGAAGCAAAACTAGAATAAGATTAGAATATGATTTGGCAGAGCTTTTAGCTTAAATATATGGAAGAAATGAACAGATCATATACAGAACAGATTTAATAAAGAGCTCCAAACAGGAAGGAATCCCCTGATGGCCTTACATCAAGCCGTTCACTTTTGACCATATTCACTACTTCACCAGTACTTTACAGCGACAAAACTTCTTAGAAAGGTGATGCCGCATAAAACTCGGAGCCAGAAAGCAGAATGACTCATGAGCGATCACTGCTGTGCTTTTGAGCAAGGCACCTGGGAGATTGTCCCTGTAATAAATGTTCTGTAAGCTGCTTTGGATAAAAAGGTCTGCTGAATGACCGCTTCTTTCACATGACAAGCAGCATTTCTGACTTACTGCAAGTCATTCTGTCAAAGTAGGCAAAGATTTGGAGCTTGAGGGAACTGGACCTGGTTGCTTGTCCAGTACATTTGGGGACTCTTTTACACACACAGACCTGACTCAGGCAGATATATATATGTGTGTGTGTGTGTGTGTGTGTGGCAGAGTCGGCGCTCATGGCCTCATTAAACTCAGCAAGATCAATCAGTGGTAGATCATTTTATGCCTCCCTTCAAATGCTTCAAACGAATTCTGTATTCAGCAGGTTACATCCACCTATACAGAGAGTACCTACTTTTACTTTTGCTGTACTGATGAGTCTTTAGGAGTTTACTTTCCGGATTAATTAAAAGTTAACAGGTTTAGAAAATGCCAACATCTAAAGGAGATTTGCATTCAACCTCATCTTCTCCGTGTGTTTATCTCACCATAGCATGACATTCTGTTTACAGTTTCCAGCATTTACTAAAAAAAATGAATATAATTTAATATATAAAAAAAATTACATATAAAATTCTCTCACATTTTAAATATTTATCAGTATAATCTATAGTTTCTGAAAATCATCCATGGGCCCTATCATACACCCGGTGCAATGCGACACAAGGAGCAGCCCATGTGTGTTTGCTAGTTTCAGTCCAGCACCGTTCACATCTCCCTGTTCAACTCAAACCTGGTCTAAAATCTGGCGCAATGTTTTTTCTTTGTTATTTAAAGAGCGTGTTAGTATCGGCGGGTCCACAACGCTCGTACACGCTTCTTATTAAACACAGGGATGCACAGCAGCACACAAACATGCCAAAAATTTAAGGATTGCAATGCATAAGAATTTTTTTGTAGGCTAATTAAATATAAAAATGCCTACATGTCATAATGGATAGTCTTCACATGTATCAGAATTAGGCTATCTATTTGCTTGCACATGAGCGGCTCCGTTTTATCTTGGAGACGCGTTCTGTCTTTGCGCTTGCCAAATTCCGCCGTGTAAATAGCAAATCCGTCATGGCACGAGCGCAACTGGCTCTTAAAGGGAATGGAAGATGAGACTCTGATTAGTTTATTGTATGTTACGCCCAAAAAACACCCATTACTCATTAAGAGAGTAGGGACAACCTGTTTAAATAAAGTCGTTAAAATAGCAAAAGTGGATTTGGACACGCCCTGAGTGCACCTGCGCTGTGCGCTTTGTGTTTAGATCGTTAAAATAGGGCCCTATATGTTAAATGCATAATAAAACGTTAATAAAACATGAATAAATTGAAAAAGCTTTTTCCTTTACAATAAAAATCTATGTTTGGACACCACTGTCTTTCACATATCTTTTAAGTTACACAAAAGAAAGTAATGCAGGTTTACAATGACATTAGGGTGATCAGTAAAATGATGACAGATTTTTATTTGTATTTATTTATTTATTTTGCGGTGAAATATCACTTCAGTGTGTCATTCATATCAAAAAAATAATATATTATTGAAATACACTAATGAATGTCTTTGAATCTCAAATAATTTTACTTGTATTTCAATTTAAATCCAACTACAGTACAAACAATGTCCATTTAACTATTTTGCAATAAATATTAATAATACTAGGCTATTAGGCTAAAGATTTTATCAGCAAACTGCCATTTAATTCTTGGCCTCTTTTATGGGAAATGTCCCACTAATGAAAACAGACTATAGACATAAGATGACATGAGGACTGGAATATGTGAGTGGAGCAACACACAAAAAATGCACCTTGCTTCAGGCAACATCTACTCACATATTATAGTGAGAATCTGTTTCCAGGAGAAAGCAATGTTTGCTTACAAACCAAATTACTTGTAAAAGCCACAATTCAGTCTTATAACTGGAGTATATTTGGTTGTTGCAAAGAATTATTGTTATGCACACCTTTTTGTGGATTCTTGTCTCTTTTATTTATAGATTCAGAAGAGAGAAGGACGTTAAATCATAAGAAGAAAGGGAGGGAACGTGAATGAGAAATGTTATATTTAAACTCAAGCTGTCCAGATGAGCACCATGTCCCGTGAGCTAACCACCTTCTCCAGCATATTTAATTCAGTTTGACAAACAAGCTTGCTAAGCAAAAAGAAGAACACGTTATTTTGTTGGCACATATCTGAACACACACACACACACAAAGGGATTTCCCAATCTGACAGCACGCCATTTCCATTCTCACTGACTAACATAACAACCTGCCGTGATAAAATGATCTGTGAATTACAGAACTGCAGAGAGCGCACACACACAGCACGTGCGCTCACACAAACATATTTACACCTCCACATTCTAAGTGTTTGTGTGTTAAAGAAAGAGACAGAGTACACTGGCCTAGAGCTATACATATATGACATAAATGGATTTTCCTTCACTTTGAGAAACAAATCCTTTAACCTTTAATCTGACTCAGAAGGTCACACTCACACACTTACACACACTTGCCGAGGAGGCCAACTAGAGGTGAGGAATCACCATGTGGCCTCAGAATGCTGGGTAATGCAGTTTCAGGAGGAAGAGACTTTGCACCTTCTGCAAATGTGTGAGGTGATACTGCCGTTAGTGTTTTCAGTTTCATCCCACTGTAAAACTGCTGCTTAGGCAAAAGGAAAC
Organism: Carassius auratus; assembly: GCF_003368295.1. Taxonomy (NCBI): domain Eukaryota; kingdom Metazoa; phylum Chordata; class Actinopteri; order Cypriniformes; family Cyprinidae; genus Carassius; species Carassius auratus. The sequence goes on along the minus strand of NC_039269.1, from coordinate 1,998,239 downwards.
TTAAGTAAATCACCTGTTGCAACTGTAAGAAAACGAATTTACAAATTTTTATTTGAATTGAGTTAATTATCTGAAGCCAGAAACAGCTAGAATAGCATAGAAATCCCAGCTAGCAGTTGAAATGAGTACTGCAGGCCAAATTCTAAATATTGGACAGAGCTGTTTCTTCTGCCTGCTCCTCCTCAGACTCCACGCTTATGCAGGTTTCCAGTTTGAGGACACGCAACAGGAATGAGCGCAATTAACAATGGAAAGCTATGAACCTTAAACTGTAAGTTGATGAGTTGATTTATCCGCATTTTTATATTGCTCAGATAACAGAGCTATTTAGTTGGATGTCGTGGCTATTTAGGTTGGATAGAATCTATGATCTCTGGCCCAATTCATTTGCTAGCTTCCATGGCTGCAATACGCTGTATTTTCCACTAACTGGCAACCTGGGGTGTCAAAATCATATTGGGTAAATTGTAGATTATCTGTAAACACATAGTATTTTTATGCTTTAGTACAGTCAATAAAACATACTCCAGCTTTAACTGTATTATTAAATTATGAGCAGCTTGGGAAGTTTCACAGTACAATACTCTTAAAAAGGTATGTTGGCTACACTTTAGTAAAAGTAATTTCGGGGACTGCAAGATTTTTAACTCTTTCCCTGCCACTGACTAAATTTCAGTCATTTATGAGACTAAGCTTTCAATCTACTCCTTCTGTGTTTTGATAATTGTTCTGAATCCGATCCAGGCATAGTCTTTCACAAAAACATAATTTTTTCAGCTTTTTGTTCAAAATGTTGCTTTGCCCACATCCAAGCGATGATAAAATGAATGTACAAAGCTAGAACAAAATGTTTGTTTTTTTTTAAACCAGAGGCTCGGTTCTTTCTTTAACATATTCATACAACAAATATTCTGGGGCTCATGAAAATTTTGTTAAAATTATAAATAAAAAAGCTGGTGGTGGCTGGCAACTTGAGAAAAAAAAAAAAACAACAACAACAAAAAACCCAGGTGGGGAAAGAAGTAAAAAACATAAGACTTTGTATCTGGGTACAATTGCACCAAATAATTTATGGATTGTCTTGAAAACAAATATGACATATTTTAAATTCAGGGTTTGTTTGAAAATTAATGTGGAGACTGTTCCTTTAAATATACATTTGTTCTAGTTATGGATAACGGCTGGATCAATGGACAGTATGGATTAGGTGGGATCAACTCCATGTTGAATAGGAGTAGACAGTTCTGTTTACTGTAGAAAGCTGTGAATCAACATTAATCAGCAGTGAAACTGGAAAGACACTGAGCTCCCCTCTGAACCAGTCAAAACCTCCCCCACATGTCCTCTTTATCTCTACGGGTTGAAGGTCATACAGCCATCACCACCAGGATCCTAGATGTCCAACTGACCTTCAGTTATCGTTGCATTGCGGCAGCCACCCGCTACTAGACTGGTTTACTGCAACTCACTCCTCATTGGCCCTCTTGAATCCATACAGCATGTTATTTTATTAGTCATTCAGCTGACACCTTCTTACCCAAAGCAACTTAACAATATATTTATGACAGGAAACGCCTGCCCAGAGCAACCCTTGGTGAAGTGCTTTTCTCAAGGGTGAAATTGTGATGGAGGATACCAGTAGCTCTCCACTTTATGAATCAATCCACATCAACCTTCAGATTACCAGCTCAGATCTTAAACCATTAAACTGCTACCTCCATCCCATTCGGAAATGGTGCAGCTTGTCATATTCAACCTCCATAAATTCTGACGTTATGTATTTGCTGAGCTCCTTGTGTTAGTGTGATGTAGCTGCCAGTATCAAATTCCACTTAGAGTTTCTAGCCAAGAGTGCAGGCATTGGCCTTGGCCCGTTACCCACAAGCTATGCTCAGATCCTACAACTCAGTCCAACTGAAGGTTTTGACTTCACATATCCAAGGTAACATAAGTGCGTGGTTTCATTTAATCATCATTACCCTGACTTAGTCTGCTTGAACCATTATTCATACATGGCCTGACACCTTTCCAAAACTTATTTTAATGAAGCACATGGAAAGTTTAATTAAGCCAGTGACTCTTCACAACACTAACGTCACCATCTTAATCTTCAGAGTAAATCAGCCTTATGCGTCAAGCTGACAGCTTAATCTTCTGTGTGTTCAAGAAAAGCGTAATGTTCTTTCGTGAGATAAAGATCAAGGAATTTCTGCATTCTGAGATATGCTTTAAAATTCACTCTTGTACGTTGGTGGTCACTTATCAATAGCCAAAGTCAAAGTGAGAACTCAATGCTAAAAATCAGACAAATCCTGTCAAATTTTAAAGAGCAAGTATAATGGACATATGAAATAAAACCCTCTTTTTTCTTAAGCTAAGCAGCTCTGCTGATCCCGTCCCACCATTAGACTGGCTGATATGAACAAAAATTAATATATCTCGATATATATAACATCTATATCAGCAACATATATATGTCAAGGGATGTGTGATGTGAAGTGACATTCAGCCAAGTATGGTGACCCATACTCAGAATTCGTGCTCTGCATTTTACCCATCCAAAGTGCACACACACAGCAGTGAACACACACCCGGAGCAGTGGCCAGCCATTTATGCTGTGGCACCCAGGGAGCAGTTGGGGGTTTGGTGCCTTGCTCAAGGGCACCTCAGTCGTGGTATTGCTGGCCCAAGACTTAAACCCACAGCCTTAGGGTTAGGAGTAAAACTCTCTAAACACTAGCCCACAACTTCCCCATCATACTAATACACTTACTTGTTGGTTTAAAAATCTACATGTCACATTTATTGTCCAACTACAAATATTTACACAAAATTTGTATTTTCTTTAGAATTATTGTGCTCAGTCTGTTTGGCATGTATGCTCTTTCTAAATGAAGTCTGTGAAGCTTAGCAGAGAATTGCAAAGCAGAGGGCTTATACATTTCTGACCGCAAAATGGAAATATTCCATGACATTCTAACATTTGCAGACAGAGAGTATACCAGTAACGTGTAAGTAATGCATTAAAGGAAAATGGCACATCTCAAACACATTAAACAGGGTAGTGTCTCTGTCAGCGGCCTTTCTGTCAGAACATCTGACGGGGCAAGCCGCTTTAAACTATACAGAACGAAACTATAAACTATACTGTCTCTTACAAGTTTTTAAAGCCCTTAACATAAAGCTAGTCACATGTTTAGAACAGATTGGATGATGCATTTTCTCTGCAGCAGCTCAGTCTGTGTCTTCCACTATATTTTCTTAGCACCCAGCCTCCTATCAAAATACTGTATAGCGATATAAATCACCGTATCACTTAAAATAAAATATATCGATATATCGTACAAACTCTACATACTGCCCAGCCTTACCCACCATCACTATATCACTTCACTGATGAGGCATTTACAAACTCTATACTATTCTCTTTTATTCACTACACAACTCCCCATCACATTTTGACTTTGACCTGTCAAAGTTTAAAGATGCCAGACAGAGACATAAATATTGTGCTGGTTGAATATAATTTGCTCATATCAGCTGATAGTCCACAAGCACCCCATCACTATGGGAACAACTGAAGCAATTATCTAGAGGAAGTTACCAATAGTTGGCTCACCCATCCTGCAATACAGCTAATTTCGCCTCTAGAGGTGCAGCCTGAAAATCAAATGATTAATTATTGAAAATATCTATTAATATATTACAATATTTAAACTATATATACTGTATAATAAAGCAAATAATTGAAATGAATTACAATGTTTAATACTCTCTCGCTCTACATGTACTATAAATATATAGTATGTGATCAAAAATAAAGAAATTATAATATTTTAAACTATGTTTATGAAAGTTATTTCATTGTGTCATATATGTTTATAGTGTGTCCACTCTCTTATAACTTGTAGTTGTGTATATACTTATTTATAGTTTTAAAGGGATTCTCCACCCCAAAATGAAAATTTTGTCATTAATCCCTTATCGGCCCTTATCGGTCGGTCTAAACCCGTAAAAGCTTTGTTTGTCTTCAGAACACAAATTAAGATATTTTTGATGCATTCTGACAACTCTCTGACCTTTCCATAGACAGCAATATAATTAACAGGATCAACGTACAGAAACGTAGCAAGGAGATCGGTTAAAGACGGAGGAGACGAATTGTTGAATAAAGTCGTTATTTTTGTTTTCTTCATATACAATAACTATACTCGTAGCTTCGTAAAATTATACACTATAAACGTATACTAAACAATGAAATGGGTCAAATACAGACATACATGCAAACATACATACAGTACATTGTATATCATATGTGATCTTTAAATGATTTTGCACTATTTTTGTTTTCTTTTATTATTGTTGCAGATGTTTTTATTTTGCTCCATTGAGACTATACTAGCAATGCTGGAATTAACAAAAGCATCAATTAAACAACAACAACAATAAGGGAAGTCCCATCCTATGTTTAACATCTTAATTTAAGCCTTCCTCTTGATACACTACTATAGTATGATGGAGGCAAGCTAAATTATTAACTACAAATTGCTCCCAAATACACACATCCAGACACACAAACCACACACACATGCAAAAACACTTTTCAGCACCCAAAGATATTTTTTAATCAATTATTCACATTAATATGTTGTGGACTAACCTCACATGATACAAAGGGCCTGGTTAAAAGCCATGATACAGTCTGAGCAACCACACACACTAGGGAAAAGCTGTGCTGAGTTGCAGATACTGTATGGTGCACATCCTGCATGAGGTATTAAGTACAATGGACAGAAAATGGGCCATTAATAATATGTGTTTGTGTGTGTGTAGACTACAGAGGTTTAATGTCAAGCTTGGGGCTTCATCGGCACTCTAATGCCTGACAAAGAACAATTTCCACTTAAACAGCATTAACATGTATTCTTGTCTTTCTAAGATAATAGTCACTTATGTGTTGTCTTTGCTAGGGCTGAATGATTAATTGCATTTGCGATAATATCGCGATTTAAAAAAAGAAATTTTTCAACCACAGAGGCTGACAAGCGAGAGTACAAGTTTGTTCGACTTGAAGATCAATAGGTGTATGACATCAAAATATGGCGAGAGAAAGCATAAGGAGACATCCGCTCTCTTATAGCTCTCGCAGTACTTTGATGACACACACAGAACGGTCTAAGCAGCAAGTCAAAACACATCTTAGCGCAGTCTTCAGAGGAAGCATCAATTTACACAAGTTATCACGTTACAGTGTTTCCAAATGCATGGTTTGGGGAACCCCACCAAAAAACAGAATTTGATTTTTACCAGTGGACCTCCCTCGAAATGTGATTGGACTAGTTTTGAGTAGCAATTGGGTGGGTTTTGTTGTAAAAACCTGGCAACCCTGGCACGCTACACACATAAAAGCATATATATGAACATACTTCAAAACGGCACATTGAAATTACTCAAGCAGTAACAGTGTTACGGTGCATTTCATTACTGAAGACTTCGACCCTAAGATAATATATATAATAAGGTTTTATACACACACACACACACACACACACACACACACACACACATATATATATATATATATATATATATATATATATATATTCTTATTTATTTAAAGTCTGTCTAAAGTTAACAAACAGAGTTTAAAAAGTGCAGTCCACATCTTTACATATGTATATTACAATGATTATTACAATGTTTATTACAATGAAAGTTGTGTGGTAAAGCAAAAGATTTATTTTTATATTTCTGTAATCTACTTTATTTTGTGTAATCTGTTACTGACTTTCATATCAATGTTTACATCAGGTTTATTTGTCAGTGCTTTATGTTGTCATAATTATTACAAGCTTACAAGGTTGGAAGTTCAACAAATCAGCCAGTATACTACTGTGATTGTAATTGTTAAATAAAAATGTCATTCATATCAATTCATGCATCACCTAATTTCATCGTAACATAGGCCTGGTCTACAGAAAAGAACATTTATATTTAATCAATCTAATATTGTGTTGCTCATAATAATACAGTATATATAGAGCTTAAAAAAATGCATTTTAAATAGCAATCGCATTATTGTAAAAAAAAAAAAAAAAATCGCAATTAGATTATTTTCCAAAATCGTTCAGCCCTAGTCTGTGCTGTATAATCGCTCCACCTGTGCTGATTTCAGCACCACGGACAGCTCCACAGAACAGAGGCACTTTGTCAAGGCTGGACATCTTTACTTCAGTCTAGCACACAGCGTTCTTATCTCAGCACCACAACGATCACAGACAGTATCTCTGGCTATACAGTGAGCGTATGGAAGAGTTATACGACCACAAACGGCTGCTAGACAGCTATAAGTGCTTTGATTTCTGGTCACTCAGCTCTGGCGGTAGCAGTGGGAGGTCGTGCTCTGTTTCAGCACCATGGAGAGCTCAAGCACAAATTGGAACACATTATACACTTAAAAGTGCTCAATGCAAAATCAAAAATCTCAGAAAAACTGCATTCTTGGTCTTTAAAAGGCAAGCTGTCATTATCAACATAATCAAACAACTGTAAATACATAACCTCCATAAACATTAAAGAGAACCTCAATATTCATATTAGTGTTCAATCAGAATTTTTAGACTTTGACATTTGCTTCTTTAATCTTGAATATTTGGTTACTTGTTTGTATACAGCAATTCCAGCCAGTAAACACAAATGGGATTTCCATATCTTTGCATTTAATTTCCTCTCTTTTACTAATCAGTTGTTATTAATCTTAGGGAGCTTTCTGGAGCTGCATTCACTGTAAAGCTACCGCTGGAACAATGAAAGTAGCTGTGAAAATAAGTTGGATTGAACCGAATTGTTGTAATTTAAAATTAACTGGGCTGTTCTCTCTATGTGTGGGCGCTTCTGGGTGTGAAATGTATCTGGGTTCACTTACACAAACGCGTGGTAGAGGAGCGCCCATCCTCGTGGTCTTTCGAGCGCGTCGTAGATGAGGTTCTGAATCCTTCGCTTCCTGATATTATTCCTCTTCACGGGACGTGTGTAGCCCAGGGGCGTCTTAGCGAGCAAACCGATGTTCTGTGAGCCCCGTTTAAAGTCTGGTTCCCTGCCCGAGCCGACGAGCAGCAGCGCGCCGTCCCGTTCCTGCCCCGCGCACTGCTCCAGGTCTGCGGCCAGCGCACTCTTCCGCTCGCGCGAGTCCTCGGCACTGTTAGTGGCATTCCTGGACCTGATTCCCATGTTCACTGCTCTCGAGCCTCGGCGCCGCGCGTGTGGAAGTCCGGGATGGGGCGCATGCCATGATCCGGACAGGGAAAGCGCGAGCTCCTCAGTGGTCGTGGGTCATTTAAGGACCTCTTTCAGGAATGGAGGCGCGAGGATGGGCTGTGGATTGAAAAAAAGCATTCAAATCTGTCAAAAGCACGCACAAACCCATACATGACTTTCGGTTGCCGAAACGGTTCTCGAATGTGCATCCCGATGTGAACGGAACAGCATACAAACAGAGTTTTACGCAGTACCATTCACCAACGAAACACCACAACCGACCGTTCAGCGAGAAACAAACGAGCATCCAGATTCCCGAGTCGGTTCTTCTAAGGGAATCTAAAAGAATACAGCGCGACGCTGTGATCCGATTCCCAAACGAATGACTCTTGTGAACCGATTCTCAAAGAATCAAAGAAATACTTGAATTACTTTTGGCACGTCGGATTGGAAATTAAACAAGAACCGTTCATGTGTTATATTATACGCATATGGCAACATGTAGTTAAATATAGGCTACTCAAAATGATTTATGCAATCGATTATAGCCTATATTGTTTTAGAAATTAGGAGCCTAATTAATACATCAGATATGTTACCATTTTATTTTTGTTTAGTAGCCTACTTTATACAGTAGCCTACACAACGACATAAAAGTCTATAAAAAATAATTTAAAAAGTCGTTTAAATTTTTTTTTAGTAATTGTTATATTGTGTTCTATCAAAGTCTACAATATTTTCATAATTTGAGATTTCACTCTTTCCTAGAGTCTTCCGCGAGAATAGGCTACTAATGGAACCGCAAACGAATCGAAATCTAAACGCGAATCGTTGAATTGATTGCGATTCCCATATCTAATCGCAAACGCATGGTTAAATGGTAAAATGTGCGGTTAGATATGTCGATGGGCTCAAGAGTGCTGACAAAGAGCATCTGGTTCATGCGCAACAACACCATGCAACAATTGTACCGGGATGAGCAAAACACACGATGTCTGAAAGCATAAATATAACGGCGGTTCTGCTGTAAGCTGTACAAACACAATCGCACACGGAACTGCCTTACCGTATTTTCCGCGCGACCGCATGATTGCTGATTCGAATTGTTCTCGTGCTACCGTTGCTCGTTGAGATGAGGGAGGAGGCTCAGACGGTGCTTCAGACACAGGCGCGAGACAGAGAGCTTGTGGGCACGTGACACACTACTGACATAGCATCTCTGCGACCCAAAACTATCAAGAGTCTGCTAGAGATGCTTTAACATGAATCGCAAGGTGGAAGATAGCACACCCGAATTCCTCCCAGGTGGACTGCTGGTAATCTTAACCTAAATAGAGTCACAAGGTCCACTTCAAAGATAACACTTGTGTTTGTGGTTTTCAGTCCTGGTCCTTGAGAAGCATTGCATGTTTTGAATGTCTATCTTATATCAAACACCCAGTTCAGGTCTTAGATGATCTACAAATGAGCATATGACATAATTTAGGTGCATTATATAAGTGATAATATGCATTAGTCAGTGCTATATATTATGCAAGAAGCAGAAGGTCAAATGGGTGTCCAGATATATGCATTATTTATAAAACAGTAGGCAAACAATACCCAGATGATCTACTGCATCCGCTGAGATTCTGTGCCAGTCCATAAGTACAGGGGATTTGAAAAGCATAAGGTTTAAAAATTTGAAAGTGGATGGAAAAATGTTTGAGTGGCTCTTTTCCATAACAATAAAATCTTATAATCCCCTTCGATAGTTTTTATTAGTTCTTATATTAAAAACACAAACAAACAAAATGCAAGCATTACATGACACTTCAACTGACAGATGCCTGTACACAGAGTACCAAGATAAAAGTTAAATTAAATAAAAATGGTACAGATTAAAAATCTGCTACCATAAATGTTGAAGGATGTAGCCCTGCCCCAGACTTTATTATTTAATTTTGGTAATACACTTGACATAAAAAAAAAATGTAACGTAAAATATGACATATAATTCTACTGTTCTTTTAAACAAAAGTTCTTAAATCACAGGGAATTCTGGGATGCAATTATGGCTCTTTTTTCACTTTCAAAAACTTGTATGCGTTGTCAGTTTAAAATGATAAAAACTCTCCACTTCTATACAAACCCTCAGTGCAGGAACTGTGCATAAGTCTACACTCAGCATCAGATGGTTGCAGTGACATGTATCTCTCTCTCATTGCTTTGCTGTGTAAATTCCTCTTCTCACCCAGCATCTCCTGTCCCAGAAACCCTTTCTAATTTCTGCTCAGTCTGTCTCATACTGACAGACTGGAATCTGCAGATGTGTCTGTGCTGTGCATAAAGAATAAAAGGGAAAAAAATATACAGGGAAAAAAATTCAAGGACATTGCACCTTCACTACCTGCCAAAATATTGTATGAGTTAAAATTAGTGGTAAATCTGCCTCTTCAACTTGTCTCTTTTAATCCCATTTGCAATTCAGCAGGTTTTTTTTTAAGTGAAGGGAAGTAAGATATCAATGATAACAGCAAATAATATTCAGCATAATATGATGTATACAAGAACACATTTCTGGTGTTGGAGCATTTGAGCCTTACTGATGGGGATGTGGAGGTACAAACGACCAAAAAGGTTGGGAAACACTGCAATAAAGCACTCTCAACTGAAACTGAGAATCCCACAGGATTTCATTTATCATTAATGAGATTTACACTCTCTCTGAGAATTAAGTTTCTTAGGTTTCAAATCTCACACATCAGAGCAAATGAGAATATTTAGCTGACAGGGGTTTTAACAATACACTTGCCATGTTAACTAAGGTTTCATGTTTTCCTTTGTGTGCATGTTTGTGAATTAGATTTTGATTTGGGGGAGTTGTTTACCTCATCGTTGGCGTTTTTTAGTCTCTTTTGAGCTGTGGGAGTATCTTACTGCTCTCTGCTGAATTCCAATGCTTTTTACCGGCTATTCAAGATGGCTGCTGAAACACACACACACACACACACACAAAAGACCAGAGCTCTTAAATTATCCCATTTTTCCACAAAGGTGTAAATTCACATTGTTAAACTCAAAAACCACCGAAAAGCTTTGCTTAAATACACTGCTTTATGGGTTACTCTAGGGTGACCCCAGTACCACAGTGAATTACAGGAACATACCTGTAAATCAAAACACAATCATGAATCTCTCGGTCTTTCTGCTTATCCAGTCACCCATGTCATTTCAAATCCAGTCCCAGTTCTCTTTTGGGACAAATATGGGACACTCTAGGGTGACCCCAGTACCACAGTGAATTATGGAAACATCCCTGTAAATCAAAACATAATCATGAATCTCTTTGTCTTTCTGCTTATCCAGTCACCCATGTCATTTCAAATCCAGTCCCAATTCTCTTTGGGGAAAAATCTGTTAGATGCAGGTCTTAATTCCTCTCCCTATGGACACAGCCTAAGAGTATGGCTATAAATCTTTATGATTCATTAGCCATAAATTTAAGTGCTTATAACTTCAAGCAGCTAGGAGAGATACAGTTAGCTTCAGAACGACAGAGAGCGGCCATAGTTCAGTTTAGAGAGCCTATGCCACCACCATCTGACACACACTTCCCTCGGGACGGCAAGATCCTACGGCTACAGAAAGAGAGAGAGAGAGAGAGAGATTGAGCAAAGTGAGGATGAAAAAGACAAACCGATCAATAAAAGTGAAGCAACATCAAAAATGACCTGACTGTGGAGTTAGGCTCTTGGAAAGTCAGAGCAGACAGCATCTTCTCCTTGTCAGAGATTGGAGGAACAGCGGAGCCAGGGGATTTGAAGAAACAGTGTGGAGAGAAAGAAAAGAGAGAGCATCTTTGTCAGGGTGACAGGGGTTGAATAATTCAGTCTATGTCCAGCTGCTGCGTTAAATCATCATGTTTTATTCATCTGCAACAGTTTCAAAAACCTGACATTCAAATACATTAGGACAATAAGTCCTGATGTGAACACACACATCTGGAGCAGAATTAATTTTTGGTGTGCAGTTCTTATTGTGAAAAGTGCACTTGCATCATATTTCAACCCAGTAACATTTTTATAATGCTTTTCACAAACATTTCATTAGGGATTCAAAAGTATACACTGAAAATATGGGTTTCCAGATGTAGTTAACATAATTAAAACAGAAATGAAAGGATAGGAAATGCACTACCCTTCAAAAGTTTGGAGTTATTTATTTGAACAAAAATATACATATAGCAAACATAAATATAGTGAAATACTAAAATTTTCTTTATGAATATATTTTAACATTTATTTTCTCCTGTAATGGCAAAGCTGAATTTTCAGCTTTATTCTCCAGTCTTCAGTGAAAAATAATTTGAAAATGCTGATTTGATTATTATTATTCTCAACACCGAAAACATTGCTGCTTAATACGTTTGCTTTTATCCAAAGCGACTTACAATTGAGGACAATTGAAACGATCAAAATCAATTAAACATGCTTTTGTAGCATTATAAATGTTTTTTCTGGCTTTTGAATGGTAGTGTATTATTATATTTCGAAGTCAATAAATAATACATTTTGTTCTTGTTAGAAATTCCTGGTTTTATTGAAACACAAGATGCTCTTCGGCTTATCTCAAATCATAACATTGTTACAACATGAATATCATCAAGTTTTCCCTAAACTTGTGAAGTTCATGCAGCTTGAGACACACAACCAAGACATTCATGTTCATTTTTTCAACTCAACTTTACACTCAATTTATTATGCTGATAATATAATTCATAAAGAAAAATGCTGTATTACATCAGAAAAGAAAAATATAAACCATGACTTTTGGCCCCCACTGTATATTTTTTAGAATCTGGTTAACCTGAAAGTAATTCATTAAAATCATCTCTACATTATGTTCCTTCAAGTGTAATGGGTTTACTCTACACTGTAAAAAATTTCTTGTTGTTTTTACAAAAACTTTTTGGCAGCTGTGGTTGCCAGAATAATTTTGTAAAAATACAGAAAACTGTAAACACATTTACGTCAAAAACTGTTAATTTTACAATATAAAGCTGTAATTTACAAACAAGAAAATGTGAATATAAACCAGTAAATTCAACAACACACAAAATTAAATCTGTTTTGTACCTTGAAAATACTGACAACCACCATAATAATAAAGATGGTACTGTATAAGAGAAAGCCACATGAAGTATCAAAGCTCATCACAAGTAGCTTCACCACAAGCAGAAGTATATATTAACATATAGAAGGTGCACATTTATGGAAACACAAAACACCATCATGGTAACACACGTGATACTTAAATAATGCAAAAAACTTTCATTAAGCAACAGAAGATGTAACATAAAGCTCAAATGTACATAACTGATAACAAGAACTATTTAAAAACATGATTATTTAAACAAAATACTTTCAAACGTGGAGTGTCACGCAGGGAATTCTGGGAATATCAGTTTACAGTTTTAGGGCCCTATCTTGCACCCAGCGCAATTGACTTTGTACACCGACGCATGTGTCATTCCTATTTTGCACCCGCGCAAAGCGCGCTTTTCCCTCCACCGAAGCACGTCGCTAAACTAGTGAATGAACTTGCGCTCCCTGGGCGGTTCAGCGCAAAAAAGGAGGCGTGTTCCGGCGCAAACAATCCCTGGTGCTATTTTGCTGTTCCATTAAACAATTGCGCCACTGACCAGAAAAAACCTAGTCTAAAGTCAGTGGCGCGTTGCGCGTTGTTCATTATGCTATTTTAAGGGCGCATGCTTGACCATAATGTATAGCGTGCACAACGCGCATATACTTTGCTCATGTAATCTACACAGATGCAACAGTTATTTTTGCAAATCATAAACTGTTACACTAAAAAAAAATATTAACACATGAGATGACGGAAATCATTGTGGTGTGCCACGAAGATGTGAAAAAATAGGCATAAATCTAGCTTACAAATTATTCAGGCTAATTGTAGTAATTAAGGATCAGACCTGTTTGCCCAATAGTGGCAAGACATATAGGCTATGTAAGGACATCTGACAAATATGTTTGTCCGTCAAGAACCAGGAAAAAAATCGATGAAACAATTGTGGCTATTTCCTCCCACGCCTGTTTAACCGACGCAATTTTGGGTGGGTTTCTCCCATCCCCATACAACACAACTTCTCTGTCTTTCACTGCTCTTACAAGAACATCAGTCTCCTCGGCTGTGAACCGCTCCTGGCGTGCGCCTGGTAAATACGCCATAATAATAGCAATCCATAATGGAACTTGCGCACCTGCTTTTAAAGGGAATGTTGGATGACGCTCTGATTGGTTTATTTCACGTTACGCCCAAACCACACCTATGAATAATGAAGCTACTTCAGACCAACCCACTTTAGATTTGCGCCGGGCGCAAGAGCCATTTATCCCGCCGGGAAAATAGCAACAGCGCCGAGACCCGCCCACAAACTTACTTGCGCTTCGCGCTTTGACACTTGCGTTTCAGATCGTTTAAATAGGGCCCTTAGACTGTAAATTATACATTGATTTGTTCTTTTTTTACTTCTAAAAGCTGTATAATTAACAGAATTTTACTGTAAATTTACATTAAATGATTTGTTAGATCTTTTACAGTTTTTCCCTGTATATAGTACGGGAACTTACTGTTAACCTATTATCAGTTTTTTTCCGTAGCGTTTTTACAAAATTTTACAGTTAAAATTACACTTATTTTTTACAGTGTATTCTTTGCAGTGTCTCTAAAATGGCTTTCATAAGATTTAGTCCAGCAAAGCACAGGGGTGTTTAAATGTCAGCAGCAATGTAAATTACTCATCTGCTGACAATCATTTTTAATAAAAATGAAAATGAAACCTGCACAGCCAAGCTGCACACACCGATAATTCACTTAATGAAGACACAGTACAGAAGAGTAACACTCAAACACTGAGGAAAGTGGTGTACCTGCTGACCCTGAGTGTGAGCTGTAATGAATGTGCTTGTACTGTGATGTGGTTGACCTTTGTTTGTGTGAGCTGTATAAGGAATGTGAACTATAGGGTGAGTATATCTTCTTGCTTTCCTGAAAATAGAGATACTGCAGAGAAATGAGCTCATCTGTTGGCAGCTATGTACACATCTGACCTCTTCTGCACGAACACACACACACACACAAAACAGCATTTACCTTCACAGGCATCTCCAACACATATCCACACATTCCTCCAACACAAAAAAGAAAAAAAAGAAGAAAAGAGGAAGACAGGGAAAGCAGCAGAACAATACATATGACTTTAAGCCTATGATTAGAAATCATGACTATTACACAACTTAAACATAAACACAGGTAACAGGATAATAATCACTAGCCATGTGCAAGTGACCAGAATCTTAGCTTAATTTTTAAATTTTAGTTTTTGAAAGAGGTCTCCAAGGTGAGATGTATTTGATAGAAAAGAAAGAAAAAACAACAGTATTTTTAGAATATTATTACAATATAAAATAACTTTTCTATTTATTTTTTTATTTTTATGGCAAAGCCTGATTTTCAGCAGCCATTACTCCAGTCTTCAGTGTCACATGATCCTTAAGAAATAATTCAAATATGCTAATTTCAGGAAGTTTCTGAATTATTTGATAAATATAAGAAGAAAAAATTGAAGAAAAATTCTTAATGGTAGTTGCTTGTCGGGTGCAGGACCACTTTTTTCTTTTTATCTCAAAATGATGTAGTTATGCCATCCTCCATCAGGTGACAACACTTGTTCACAGTGGCACTGAAGCTCTTGGTCACCTCAGAATGTTTATTAATTAAACAGAATCAGCCTTGACAGTTTATTTTCCAGCAGAAATTCACTGTAAACTGAAATGAGCTGCATGATCACACTGTGGTCTAATGTTGAGCTGCATTATAGCTGATCCAAGTTCGTCATAATTAATGATTTTATCAACATTGACAATTATTATTGAACTAAACTATATTAACAATCAACTGATAGTGTTGCCTTCCATAGAGCTGCTTATAGCTGAATTGAACTTGTTTCACAATTAATTAACTTTACACAGCTATTGGACTCAAATGGAATAAAATAAAACTGTATACAACTTTTTTAAGATTTACTTTACAGCATAATTTGAATTTATCTCATATTTGAATAACCATTGATTCTTAATATCAGTGTGAAGCTGCTTTGGAACATTCAGTATTGCATAAAGCACTACAGAATATAGAAATATGAATATAGAAATATGAGATGACTATGTATGGCCTGTTTCAGAAAGAACAAAGTAATTTTACACAATTTTATTTTAATGACTACTTGTAGTAGAAACAAATGATGATTTAAAATAATAGGGAAGAGGCCAGAAACATCACAAGCTGGCTTTTGTGGAACTATCAAAAGTAGACTAAAAATCATAACAATAAATCTTACACTTATGATATTCATAAATAAAATAGCTTCAAGGAAAAATAATTTGTGCAGCACATCAAAAATAGAAAGAGTGTCAATTACCTGAAAAAAAAAATAATTCCACTGAGGACAGCTTCATTGATTATAATGGGAGCATGCCTCCTTATATCAGACAGACTTGACTGTAAGTTGCTTTTGATGAATATTTGTGTGTGCGATAGAGAAAGAGAACACACTGAAAGTGAAAGATGTGTAGCAGTGAAATATTCAGCAAGATTTAATGAGACTGATATTTACTCATCTGCTTAACTATTAGTCTAATAATAAGAAACTGAGCAATTCCAAGAGGGTCCTCGTACCCCGGTGCTCGGGCCCTAATGAAGAGAACTAAATATATCTCACATTATTTCATCACACACACTTCCACAAGCTCAGTAGAGAGTGTGATAATACTTATTCTCTCTTGCTGTGTCATATCATAGCATATTTTCTCTCTTACTCTCGCTCTCTGTCTTGCTCACATAAGTGGAGGCACTTCTGGATGGTCCACAAAGTCCTTTGACACAGGCCTCTCCTCAATGCCACAGCGCTGGTGAGGCTGCGAGAGCTGCAGGGGCTTGTGGGAAGACTCCTTTCCTTTGGGAACAATGTTGGCCAGACGCCCAGCCAGACCCGGATCCACCTCCAATAATTCACGCCCTGGCACTGGCCTGCAGAGAGACAGATCTGACTGAGATTGCTGTTTTGTTTAAGTAATTTATTAGTCTATAACGCTAGTCTAACTGTTCAGTCAGCACAATCTCTGCAAAATCAAAGTCGGTTTCTCTCACCTGCTCTTTGCCAAATCACATCCACCACAAAGATGCACCCTACATTTCTGAATAAATCTTACTGCGTTCTTACTGTGCATGATTCATCCGTGAATTACTTACTTACTTTTATATTAACAATAAAATATGCATAATTACATGCAAGTAGCCCTAAGCCGAACCCTAGTCCTAACCCTAACCAAATAGTAAGTACATGTAGTTAATTAATATTACTCAGTACTTAAATGTATAATTACACTGTAACAATAAAACCTTAAAATAAAAAGAAATGCAGAATTAAAATTTCCTTTTAATCTTTAAACATTTAAAATACTTTTCATGACAAACATGCAGTATGGGCAGAAAAAAATAATGAATAAGGAATTTTTTATAGCTGGTCATTACCACAAAATATAGACATTAAGACAATGTGATCAGGACCTCAAGTAAATTTTGTATCACCCTAAAGGGATTTATTCTGTGGTAACAACTGATGCACTGCATATCCTGCATATCATACGGTTGTGTAAATAATAATTAATAAATATAGGTTCCTGAAATATTGATCTAAGTTAAAAATTATTTCATTATTTGGAAATACAGACACAGTAGAGTAATTCAATGATAGATATAAAACTATTACAGCTATGTGCAATAGGAACTGCCCAGGGCTGTGTTTCCCTAGCATAAGTAGACCGTACAACCACTGCATCTAATGCTTAGGAAAATGCAGCCCAGGACAATGGTCAGTTATACAGTTTCGTGGTCATTATACAGGAAACCAACATTTAATAACTATTTATTACCATTTGTGCAGTCTTTATGATTCAATAAAATCCAGTTAAATACATAAAAATCCTGCTATTATTTTCTGCTAAGTATTCTATTTCCCTTAGAAATGCATCATGTAGTAAAAATGCTGTTTTCATTCAATCTAATAGTTAATATGTAACCAGACCAGTGGTTCTCAGGTAGGGGGGCTCAGCAGCAAACTACCAAGGGAGGAGGGGTGCAGGATGACTTTAAATTATTAATATTATCTTACTAATGATTATTATCTAATCATACATAGATTAAGAAAGCTCTTGGATTTCATTAGAACTTTCTTAATTTTTGCTCTGAAGATGAACAAAGGTCTTAAAGGTTTGGAACAATATAAGGGTGAATAATTAATGATAGAATTTTCATTTTTGAGTGATCTATCCCTTTACATGATAGCTAACTGTGGTTAATTCCCATTGAACAATGTTACCTAATCTGTTACCTAAAAGTGGTATTCTCCTGTACACAATTACAGTACAAAGTCACAAAGTAGAAGTTAATCACCTACATGTATGTGCAATAATTCTTTTTATTTATTTGTCATTTCATCAGCAGCTGTTTGCTTAAACTCCCTAATTCATCTATTTAATGGCTCATTAGGGATCGTCAGTGTAGATTAAGAAAGTAAAAGCGAATGGAAAGCATGTTCAGTCATTGTCTGACAAGCACGAAGCAGTGAGGTAAGCTGATAAATGTCTATTAATCCACTGCTGCTCTCCACAATCATCATGGTGTACCACAGGCCTCCCCAAAAGAACAGTGGTCCAGGCGCTGCAGCTTTCTGCCTCTAACACAGAAACACTAATTGGCCAGCCCCACCTGTTAGCAGATATATCAGCCCTGACATCCTGTAGACTCAAACCGAAATGCTTGTGACCAACACACAGCAGGGCTTTATTTAGACTTTGTGCTAGGATGGGAATCGAATGATTTCTGGTGAACTCTTTGACTACACAATAAAACTAATAGCATATTATTTATAGTACAGTATCAGAGTCACTCTTTTTATTTCTGCTTCAGTCTCTCTCATGCTTTAAGAATAAATCGCAAAAAATTTCATTAGCGCGACAGCTGAAACCAGATTGGACTCTGAATTACTGATAGCGTGCGATTTTAATGTACCTTACGAGCCAATCAGTGCCTCAGTGGGAACGTTATCACACACACAGATGATTTACAGAAAGTGCTCTGATTTCCTCAGGGGCAGGTACACAAACGCAGGTGCGTTATAGTGTGTGTCTGTGTGTGTGTGTGTTGGACCTGAGGGTCTCAGTAAATAATATCACAAACATGCATGTGTGTGTGTGTGTATATAAGAGCAAGTGCATCTGACCTCCCAGTGTGTCAGGAGGTCAAAAGTAATCAGGTTCAGATGATGTCATCCATCAGGATGGAGTCAGGGCAGAAGATTATGTGTTTGTGAGCGGAATGACAGTAACTGGTTTATTTGCATCTTATTTGCATTTTTATTAGGTCTTTAATGTTATACCCCAGTGTTCACTTACCAAGCTGATAAACCGACTGAAGGACACACCGAGAAACACAGTTGCACAATGGAATAAAACCTCAACAAACTAATTCCACAGTCACACGGGTTAATGCAAACATGCATTAAGACCTATTAGAGGTGCCTGCACACACACAAGGGATCTTGATCAGTGTGAAAGTGACCGCACAAAACCTCCCGCTGTAATTTGCAGAGAGAAAACGAGAGAAAGGGAGAGCGGTATATAACGAGAGATCAATTATAAAGCAGAAAAGCTTATGTGTTTATATACTGCAATTTAGTCTTTTAGCAAAGTTAGCTCCATAGCCACTTCCCTAATAAGAAGCTCATTGTCCCTGGAGTGACCTGCAATTGAGTGTTTTGCTCAAGGACACAACTTCGATTTTTTTGTCAACTTGAATGGATAGTTCACCCAGAAATTAAAGTAATGTCACCATCTTACTCAACCTCGTGTCATTTGAATGCAATTATTATATAAAATAATTCTTCTTTTTTTCCTTGGAATACAAAAGATATTTAGCAGAATTCTGATTTGTATTTTGTGAAGCAGGATTTAAAACTAACCCAGACCCTGACCGGGGCAACATTTATGAGTGGTATCAGTAGGATCATAATAACACTGTTAAGACATGAATAAATGTGGATGTATGAACATGTTCACATTGGCAGGCAGTTGAACTGAATTACCTGGTCTCTTTCTTGGTATTCTG
The DNA here is from genome assembly GCF_003368295.1 of Carassius auratus. Classification (NCBI taxonomy): domain Eukaryota; kingdom Metazoa; phylum Chordata; class Actinopteri; order Cypriniformes; family Cyprinidae; genus Carassius; species Carassius auratus. Next base: position 1,978,753 of record NC_039269.1, on the reverse strand, counting down.
GTTACTGGTAACACTGGCCGGCCTGGCAGTGGGTTTCTTTAGTTTAATCTCTCCATGTGCCTACAAAAAATGCAAATATATGATAACAGGTTTAAGGTTAATGTTTTACAGTCTAGGTTTGTGTGAAAAAAAATGAATTGCAATTTAATAGGTAACTCTACTCCACTTTCAGAAAGCAATTATACAGCATATTTAGTTTGTTAGGTTCCCATTCCAGTTTCACTGCACTTTAAGTAGGTAACTGACATACATAAACACTTTTTTTTTACATTATTAAATGAAAATGTAAACTATATTAAAAATAGAAACCAGTCATCTTAAATTTAGCTGTGTTGAGCTCAAAAGAACCTCAAATGTTTAAACAGTAGTGTACCTTAATGTATAAGAAAATTATATTTTAAGTGTTGTAAATCCCCAACATTTCTTTCACATTTAGTGTCATTTTAAATAATATTTCTGACATCAGTTATTTATTGTAAAATATCTGGTGGCATGGCAAATTAATTGTTTAAATATACAAGTTTCCTTGCAGCATTATTACAATTTGATAATAAAAGCCTATGCATAAAAAACAAGAAAATACTTTTAAAAAAATAGTTTTTGGTGAAGCACAGCATGTCAGACTGCAGGACATGTCAAATTTCAGAAAGTACTTCACATTTTATGGCACAGTTATTTTGAAAGGAATGATTTTACCAGATATTATATTTAATAAGATTTCTCTTGATGACATTCATTCTGCACATACAATAATCAGTTATTTTATTTGTCAAATGCAAGCTGATATTTGACTTTTTCTGAGTTTGGATTCATTACACATCATAGTCAATGGAATGAAAACTGTGTTCAAAGACATCAGTAGGGTGTTTGAAAGGTGTGTTTCAGGTGTAGTGAGCTCTACCAGAGGCAAGATGAGGAGCAGGTGGCCGGTGGTTTGGGATCTCTGTGCTGTGCTGCTGTCGGGTTTCACTTCTGCAGGCAAAACCAGCTGGAATACCTGCGCACACACACACACTTTAATTAATGTGGGGTTTCAAACACTTGCCACTGTAAAAGTGATCTACAGTATCTCTAGTCATAAACGCATATCCATCAATACTGAGATCAGTCGTACACACATGCATGAACATCTGTCGTGTGGTGAGGCAAGAACAGTTACTTGTGCTGGTCTGCGGCAGATTCGTGAGCAAATGATGCAGAATAAAGAGTGTAGATTTACTGCTGGGTAATCAGATTTAAAGGTCAAACTCATCAGATGAACGAGAGAGAGAGAGAGAGAGAGAGAGAGAGAGAGAGATGGATAGTCTACCTTTCTTTTGACGGTCACTCTCACATATGTTGGCTGAACATCCACATCCAGCAGTGAGGTGTCCATATGCCTATGGCACAGAAGAGACCAATGTGAGAGTGGATGCTGTTAGGAGAGAAGTTACTAAATGACATCCAAATACACTCAAAGAAAGAAAGTATACTGCTAAATCATGACTTGATCATTTTGTGCCGAGGACAAGAGCCAGCGTGAGTGAGTGTGTCTGTACCTGTAAACATGTAAATCCAAAAGCATGCAGTTGTTCTCATCCTCAGTGAGACTGAAGTCAAACCTTTGAGGTAGAGATCACATTCAATTAATATTTCCAAACTCAAGCTGGTACTGTAGTGTTTGAGTATGTATCTCTGTTTGGAGTGAGGTAGTGTTGATGAATGATAAATACTGCATCTCTCCTGTGACCTAGTTTAGCCATAATATGTCTTGCTAGCCCTAGTATCATGTAATCAGACTTTTCACTGTTGGCATAAATTCTGGTCCACTTTGCATATTATTCTGCCCATACTCTCAGAAAAAAAGGTACAACTGTCAATGGGTGGTACCCCTTCAAAAGGAACAAAAATGTACACATTAGATACTAATATTTACCTTTAAGGTACTAAGATGTACTGTACCATTAAGTGGTAAATAGTGAACAAAGATGTACCTTTAGTTTTTCTGTTTACTTGTGTTTATTTTAGTTTACTGTTCCAATGACCGCTTTGTATCTTTATTGGATAAGTAATTTGTTTGCATTGCCTCATTGAATTTTGAGCTCATGCCTGTTCTTGAACATATGAATTTTGAATTTGTTTCTATGAATTTCTAGGGTTTCCATTGTTCCTTTTGGATGGTGGATTCTGGGCTTGTCCTTTTCCTTACAATTTAAAATGTGAGAGCTGGCTTCTGACTGCAACTCAATTTATTGTAGCCAGGTTTTTTTTTTCGTCTGTCCACCACAACACAAAATCATGTTCATAAGGTATCAAATTTTGCCTTAGAGTTTGTGACTAACAAGGTTTGTGGGAACAGAACAACGGAACAATATCCAATGCTTTTGTTTTTGGTTTTTGAGAAAATAATCAGCAAATGGCTACACAGGAGTGGTGTGTGTATGTGCGTTTTTGTGCATGTACTTGGGCTCGTTGACGTTCATCACTCGTCCATCTGCAGTGATCAGAGTTCTGAGGGTTTTGTTTTTAGGCTTCTCTCTGTACAAACACAGAATTGACTGCTGTAAGTGAAGCTGTTTACACAAGCTGTTTGTCTTTCTCTCCTTTATCTCATCAAAAATTTTAAAGATTAAGAAGTGGGCATCACAGGAGTATTTAGATGTAGATACCATTACAGTGATTTCAGTCCTCTTTTTCTTAGTTGGCAAGTACCTCTCTTTCTCTTTGGACCTCCTCTTGTCCTCCAGATGGCGATGGGCCTCTAGTCGGGATTCTGGAGTGAATGGGCATGGCTTTTCCCAAAATTCCTTCTCTTTATCTTCAGAATCTGTGTGAGCCTTGGAGCTTGATTCTGGATTCTGATGGGACCCATTCTGGTTCTCAGAGAGCAATCTGTGTGAAATAATCATCACAGTTATGGCTTTTCAAAGGAAAAATGCATAAGTCTGGTTTAAAGCTGATAACCCTCTTTTTTATGATACACCTTATGTTCATATTCACAGAAATGTCATCAAAATAAATTATTAAAAAAAATTGTGAATGTAGTTTTCAAGAACCTTCAAAAAGCTTTTCAAAAGGGAGTTTTGTGGTAAATCAGTATAAAACCTTTGTGTAAAACCTGTGTAAAAAGGATCAGTTTCAGGGTACAATCTGTTAAAGTTCATCTAATGCAACCCAAATTGTCTTTCAGCTCTCTTATTTCAGTTATTCAGACTTCAGCTACCTTAAAAGACACTCACTGATTTATTTGAGGATCCTCCTGCTTTTCTGTTGTCTCCTTCAAACCACTCCTTTTCTGTTCCTCTCTTTTCTCTATATAATCCACCTCCTGTTCTAAAACACGTCTCCTCACTGCATCCAGTTCCTGCAGGGCCTGAATACGCTCTCCTCGCCCAATTTCTTTCCCATCCAACCACTGCAAAGCACAAAAGACAATCGTTCATAAATAGCACAAGGCTAAAAATGTATCTCTATGTGTGTGTCATAGTGCAGTACCTGTATTTGAGGCAGACATGCAAGCACATACTGTCTGTATCCATGAAATTCAGTACAGGGGTTTCCCACCAGGTAGAGCTCTCTGAGATGAAGGTTCTGCTTCAGAGACTCTACACTGCTCAGCTTACCCACAAAATTCACTGTCAAGTCTAGTTTCTGTAAGCTCTCACAGCCTACACACAAAAATACATATATACAAGTGCTGGTCATATAATTAGAATATCATCAAAAAGTTGATTTATTTCAATAATTCCGTTCAAAAAGTGAAAACTTTTTTTTTCAAACAAATTACTAAAAACCATATAGACATGTTAAAAAAAATGCATAGAAACTAACAAAATTACCAAAGCTTACCAAATAAACAAATAACTTGTAATATACAAATGTATAATATAATATCTGGTTCTGTGAAAAGGTTTATCACAATTTGTTTGCAGATGACGCTACCACTTTTAAGTTTTTTTTTCTTCTTATATACCTATGTTTAATGTTATCCAAAGCAAGTAACAAAAAAGAGGCATCACAGGCAATTTAGCATATTAAATCAATAATAATATATTTATATCATATATACATATACTTTTACATAAAAATGTAAGAAATAAAAAACTGAAACAGTTGGTAATATGTTCATATGCAATGGAAAAATGAAATGAAATGTATTAATACAATCACCTTCTAAATTCTCGATGACTTCTATGTTGTTCAGTGCCAGATTTAGATACTCCAGCTTCTTTAGTCTGCCCACATTTTCTGCATAAACAGAATTAATTAAAAGCAATATAAATGTCCATGCATTTATTTGTTGTTTTTCCACTGATATGTACAGGAATGTCTGCTTAAGTTACCTATCTTAGGGATGAGATTGTTCTGTAAGTAGAGGATTTTGAGGTCTCTGCACCACTTGTCGATATGCTCGATCCTCTCGATGTCCTGCTGATGGAGGGAAACCTCCTCCAGGGAGAAGATCTCCCCATTATTGTGTTCTGCTCTGCGGCGGATCAGATCCTCACTGACTGATCACAAAACGAGGAAGAGAGAGGATACGTTTACCACCAGCTAAACCGCAAGACAATTTAGACTTTTTGTATAAAACAGTTTATTTGAGAGGAATTATCATTTATATACAGAGTCATACAACAACCGCTTTATTATAGGAGTATATTAAAATTATTTTTATATTAGAAACAAAACACTTACTGCGGACCATGACTTGCGGACCATGACTTGCTAGCGTCCGTGTGTTATGCGTTGCTATAGAAACGTGCACGCTGTGGAAACTCGTGCTTGTGTTTTTTAGGACTTTTTTTAGTTTTTTGAACGTATATTCCAGCGAAGCAAAACACCAGAACTGGAAAATGATTCGGTATTTATTCCGACAAGAACAGTCTTAATCTTAACTAGAACGATGCAATCATGACATACGAATTAACAACCAGTAAAACGGCTTTTTTTAATCAACAAAACAGAAGCATTTTTGCGCTCTAGTTGCTCTGTTTATATTCAAGTTGCAACTCTGCCATCTAGCTGTCAATGTGAACAATAACAGTCAAAGAAAAACCAAAATTTTCCAATATTTAGGAATATTATATATATATATATTATATATATATATATATATATATATATATATATATATATATATATATGTTAATAAATGTTTTATAGTTTGGGACATCGCTGTTGGTTGTGGGTTTGAGTCGCGGGCTGGCAATACCATGAGTGAGGTGCCCTTGAGCAAGGCACCGAACCCCCAACTGCACCCCGGCAACGGCATTATAAATGGCTTCCCACTGCTCCAGGTGTGTGCACTTTTGATTTGTTAAATGCAGAGCATGAATTCTGAGTATGGGTCACCATACTTGGCTGTATATCATGTCACTTTCACTCACAATTTTTCACTAACATGTGGCTGTGTAGCGGCCTGCTTGTGGACCACTGCCAACATTCCATGCAGCATGTGGGCCACATGAGGAATGTGGGGAAGAGCAGGGTTAGAATTAAAATCAAATGTGGCCCACATTAGGGCCAGTTTTGGTTTATATGGTTGGGTTACATGCAGCAATGCTAAGGCTTACTTGAGACCCAAATCTGTCAAACAAAACCGGACCGCCCAAATGCTGTTATTTCACACAGAATGTGGGCCAGCACAAAGTGTTGGATCTGGGCCAGAATTAAAATAAATGCGGCCAAATTGGTTTATTCAAATTTGGGCCTTCCTTTTGACTTGCTTATGGCCCAAATCTGGCAAACAGGAGCAGACTACCCAACTGCCACTATTCTTCACAGTATGTGGGTCAGGGCAAGGTATTGGATCCTGGCCTGAATTAAAATTAATGTGGCCCAGACCAATTCTGCTTTATTTGGTTTATTAACGGCTGACATTGGGCCTTCTTTTGGCTTGCTTGTGGCCCAAATCTGGCAAACAGGAGCAGACTACCCAGTTTCCATTATTTCACGCGGTATGTGGGCCAGATGATAGTGGCAGGTGTGGGCCTGATCTGGGCCTCAGAAATGTTGCTATCTGAGAAAGCACGTGCTGCATTGTATGCATT